>NC_056738.1:290821118-291083618 GCF_019279795.1 Protopterus annectens | reverse complement strand
AACTTGAAGGCACATGGATAAAACAGAGTAGAGTCAAGGCAGTTGTCATGGCAACAAATGGAGGAACACAGATAAAACTGAAAATTGAGATAAAAGGGAAAATACTGGAACATATTAACAGGTTCAAGTATCTGGGAGGGGTTGTTAACATATGACAAGGCTGGACATCTAAATGAGGAAATCAAAGCTAGAATTAAAAGGGTTGTAGCCAAGGGAGGGTTTGTTGAGCATATGACAAGACTGGATGTCTAAACAAGGAAATCAAAGCTAGAATTAAAGGGGCTGCAGCCAACTGACAGAGAGTGTCAGAGGAAGTGTCTGAAGCCATACCTCTCAACTGTACAGATTTTTGCAGAATATCCATATTTTTGACTGAAATATTTTACCTGTTTCTCATAAAACCTGTGGTTTTCTGGCAAATCCCAGAGGACTGAAGTCACTAAATAATGACCAAATAGGTACATATATTTAAGTTTCAAACTTCATATCCTGCAGAAAATGCATGCTTACACAAATCATGTTATTCTATCAGCTTTCTAAGTTTATAACAGCAGAATTTAAAATCTGGCCTTATTTTTGTGCCTCTGTCCCTCCATCACTCTAGGCTTTGTCCAGATTTCTTACATTAAGAGGTTGAGAGCTATGCTGAAAGCAGAATGGCAAAGGCGCTGAAAAGTAAGGTGCACAAAACAACTGTTTGACCCTTACTACTGTATGATACAGAAACCTGGGCAATGAAAGCAAAACAGATGATGAATCTAGAGATGAAGATGTGCCTGAGATGGGTGGTAGGATGCAGACTGTGGGACAGACAAAGAAATGATGACCTCAAAGCAGAAGCCAAATGAGCTCCAGTTGCAGACAACAATATGAGAAAGAGTTGATTACAGTGGTTCGGCAACATGTACTGGAAAACAGAAGAGGATTTGATGTAGAGGTTTTGGGAGAGACTGGAAGAAGGGAAAAGGAAATGAAAATGTCCAGCAAAGAGATGAATGCATGTCATTAGGGAGGACCTGTAACAGTGCGGCAACTGTTAAAGAATGTAGGAGAGTGTCAGCGAATAAAGTGACATTGTGACCCCATGTACAAATAATGGGGAAAAAGGGGGTTAATTATGATGATAATGATGTAGTTTATTGTTTCATTGAGACTACTAAGCAGAATCTCCATGAAAGAAAAAATACAGCAATCTCTACAATACTCCCAAATGCACTACTTAGAAGCAAGTGCTACCATGGTTCCTGTTGGGGTGTATGTCCAGGTTTCAACAAACCATGAGTCAATCAACTAACGGACTTTATGTGTATGTACGTGTTTAGACACACACACACCACACACAGATATATAAATAGATGATACAGATCTGTACAGCTGTCTGTCTGTACTTTATCTATCTATCTGTCTGTCTATCTATATGTCTGTCTCTACTTTATCTACATATATATCTATATCTATCTATCTATATATATATATATATATATATATATATATATATATATATGCACATGCACATATATACATAAATATTTTATATATATATATATATATATATATATATATATATATACACACACACACACACACACACACACACACACACACACACACACACACACACACACACACACACACACACACACACGCACCCATATAAATGTACATATATGTATGCGTATAGACAGACATATGTATAAGGAAAGAGACAGATAGATATAAGGGGATAGTGGGTATAAAGTACATATTGTTAATACATGTAAACTGAACAAGAAATTTCAGGGTATTTATAGGTTAATACAGTGCTGCAGAAGATGTGGCAATGTTTATTGCAATGGGTACAAAGCTGGGTTTACTGAAAATGTAGGCATTTGCTATGACTTGCTTGACATATTCAGTTTGTGAGCAGTCGTCCCTTGGAAATACCACTATGGCTACAGTAAACATAAGGTGGGATATTCTGTAGACATATTTAAGCTGTGGTGTGAAGTAAAGGCTATGTATATGGCATGAGAACGTTGGTGGGGCCCAGTTACAGTGTTAGGTGCCTAAATCTTTCGGCAAGTTTTATTGTTACGCTGTTAACTTTTTTTGGAACAATGCCATCTAGAAAGGATTGTTCAATATTTTGCTGTAGTTGTGATTTTTTTTTATTCCCCATTCACCACACTGACAATCTGTCTAGATTTATTCTTCACACTCTTCCGTTAAACCATTCATTCCCAGAGTGATAGCCATATGGCCCAGTCATTCCTCCATGGTCTGTTCCAAGTAAACTAGGAGACAAAACCATCATTCTTTCATTAGGACATATATTCTCCATCCTAATCCCTACCACAGCACCTCATAAGCTGTTTCACAACTGTTCACAGGGGGTGCATCATACCTCCCAACCGTACCGAATTACTCGGTAAAAAACGAGTTTTGGGGTTAAATAATGGGGTGCCACGATTCCCGAGTGGCAGCCCTTCATTTCTGATTTATTTTTAAAGATTTATTTAAAAATTGTTGGTTTTGCTGATGTCATCACGTACGCGATGACATCAGCATTAGCTCTGCCAACTAGTCGGAATTCAGCTCAAGCCCACACAGGGCACGTATTTCTAGCAAATGCGAGCGGGAACTGTTTGGATTTATTTTTTCTGCTGCTGCTGGCTTCTCTTTAGCATGGAGAGCTCTGCTTGGATTTGAAGTAAACGCGAGCGGGAACTGTTTGGACGGCTTATGTTTTGCGGCGCATGCCATGGAGAACTACTGCTTGGATGTATTTATTTTGCTACTTAGCGTGGATGTGGAGATTTATTCTGTCATGATCATGAGCAGATTATGCTGGCTGGAACTGGAGGTAAGGTGTGTGTGTGTGTGTGTGTGTGTGTGTGTGTGTGTGTGTGTGTGTGTGTGTGTGTGTGTGTGTGTATGTATGTATGTGTATATGTTTTTGGGGAAACAACACAGCAGTATAAGGAGAGAAACTTAGGAGTGTGTTTACAGCAGCAGAGAGGAATGTGGTTAAACAACGTTATGTGCAAGTAGCATCCAGTATGAAACTTGATTTAGGAGTTTCTTTATATCAGTAGAGAGAAATTAGTTTTAGGAGTGCGTTTACAGCAGCAGACAAAAACTTGGAGAAATGGCCTTGTGTGCAAGCAGCATCCAGTATGAAGCTTTCTTAGCGTATGTTGTACTTGAGGCTCAATTTACTTTCATTGTTTTCTCTTTGGGCTGGAGTTATGGCTGTTGTGGGTATGTGTGTGTGAGTATGGGAAATGGCAGTGTTAAAGAGAGAAACCTGCTTTAGGAGTGTTGTTTACAGCAGCAGAGAGAAACGTCCTTATGTGCAAAACAAATGGCATTGCAATGTGAGAAACATGCTTATCACTTTGAGTGTGAGAAACAGCATCCAGTACGAAGCTTGCTTAGCTTATGTTGTACTTCCTTGCATTGCATTGCTTTCTCTTTGCACTTGATTTATTTTCTTTGCATAGTTTTTTCTTTGCACTTGAGTCATGACTGCTCTGTGTGTATGGGAAATGGCAGTGTTAAGGACACTAATAAAATGATAAGCTAGTAATATTGTTTAATGTAACTTAGGCAATATATTCCTCAAGGGCAACAGGCACTTTATTTGTCAATGAAACAATGAAATATATATTGTAAAGCTGTTTGCTAGCAGCAACCTCTTCATTAGTTACATATTTCTTTAATGTATAATTATTTAGATGACTTTTACTTCAGCAGAGATTGTGTGTATTTACTGATACTGGTGGACTGTAGAAGTTTTAGTAGACTTTATGATGGAAATGTTTTGAATTGTGCAGTTTTGTCATTATTGGTTCATGCATTTTGTTTCATTGCCTGCTGGAAAAAATGTTCAAACAATAAATTTAAAATGCGCTCTAACTTAAGTCTAACAAGTGTGCTGTATTATATAAGGAATGTGTATCAAAGAATGCATTTATGTTTCTTGTTTTGTGGGCAAGGGGCTTATGATTTGAAAACAGCCCAAAGGTAATCTTTATCCTCCACTGGCCAGATGCATTTTGTTTGGATGTGGTGTGGGTTTCAATGCTGTTTCAATGAATGTGAGTTAAAAGGGCAGAGAAGTTTTAAATTCTATTTTCATTGAGACACAGTGTTGCTTTGTTTAACAGCTATCTACTAGTGTTTGTGCATTGTGCTATAAAATGCGAAAATAAAATTCAAATAATCATTGTAGAAGCAAAGCAGTATGCACACAGTGTTTATGGTAAATGGGGTGAAATTGCCATGTTATAGGACATTGAAATGGCTGCAGGGGGACTCTGGTGCCATATTTTTGCGCTTGAAAATTGGTATGCCACAATTCCATTGGAGTGGGCGGGGTTACATAATTAAGTATGCAAATTTTATGTTAATCAGCGTACAGATTTGTACCTATTTTTCATGGGCCTTGTACAGATTTTTGATGTTTCCAGGTTGAGAGGTCTGGGGTGCATGCATGTTAATACAAATGCCACCCACCTAGTAAGTGGAGTACTGCTGCAGAAGAAGCTCATTAGGCACCTTTCTCCTGGCAATACACCTCCATGCCTGCAGATGTCACCAATAGAATGAGCCAAGCCTCCACTTTCCCCCAGAGTGTCTGAGCTAGCATCAACTGTTCACCGGCATCCCTCCCCACCCAGTCCTTCTGTCGCCCATGCTGTTAGTCAAACATGGGGCATCTGGTGGGAGTAGTCAGGGCTTCCCCACTCTACTTCATGGGGCTGGCATAGCACTTTTTTAGCTTCATTACTGAGCTGTGCTGCCATCAGTATTATCTGAGTTGTACAGAGCAAGACCATTGATGTACAGAATGCTGTTTAGGCTGGAAGTGTTTACACTGAGGACATTAGGAAGAAGGGCATAAGATGTGGACAGTCTGCTTGCTGTACATATTCTGCATGGCCTTTTGCTTAGTTAGTCAGAAAACCCAAAGGCAATTGTTGTTATATAGGAACATGAGCTGTTTCAACAGTAGGAAGTGAGAAACAGAATCAAACAGTTTTTTAATACTAACAAAGACTATCAATGAGTTTTCTTTTCTTAAGAACAGAAAAAGAGTGACAGTATACTGTACATTTGTGTACCTGCAGAGCAAACCTTGTGTGCTACAAAGGGTTGTAGGTTTGTGCGAATAGTGATTGCTCGGGTATTTTACATTATGGTGGCTGGTGTAAGATAAGCCTTTATTTATCAATGCAAGAGATGCAGGTGCCCCTTGATAGAGGATTCAAAGAATGTCTAGTTAAACCTCAGGAATTGATTGTGGATTAGTATTTATTTATTTTTATTTATTGGCAGTAAATCCATGATTTTTAAGATAATTTTCTGGTAATTTCCAAGATTTCTTTGTAACTTTCTACTATACACACACACCACACACATTATATACATTATACATATACACACAAACACACACACACACACACACACACACACACACACACACACACACACACACACACACACACACACACACACACACACACACACACGCATGCACACACACACACACAGACACACACACATATTGATATCCATATATATATATATACATATATATATATATATATATATATATATATATATATATATATATATATATGATTTTTACCCTGGAACTGCTAAAAACATTCTCTTACTTTATATTCTCCATCCCTTACAAATATCTGTCTTACATACCTGCTGTTTTTTCTGCATCAACTAAACATCTTGTCTCATTTATATACTTTGAATTAGTTGTCTTTTAAATATTTGCTAGCTGCTAAGAATGAAATGCCCAGCAACCTCATATTGCATTGACAAAGCCTTTTGCAGTTCTTCTCATATAACTGCCTGCTCTAGCACTAGCTTAAGTCTTATTTCTTCTGTCTTCTTCTTACCTTTTTATTTAGAGGTTCATAGGTTCATAGGTAGGTACTAGGCTATTGGCCCTAGGGCCTATATAAGCCTAGCCAAACAGTACCCTGGCTTTTGCCACCCAAGAAAATTATTTTCCTGTGCCCCTGTCAAGCAGAGCCATAGAAGTGATCCCCAGAGTGAATTTCCTATCTCCCATCCAATCATCAAGATTTTTCTTGAAGAGTGCTAATGAGGAGCTTTGTTTGATATAGATAGGTAGTTTGTTCTAAAGTATGGGAAGTCTCTGAGGCAGGAATCTATCCCTCCAGCATGTTCTGTTTATTGTGGTGACAAGCTTTAGGTCCCCTAGAGCGTGTAGCTCAGAAGGATTGGGATTCCTTTACGTGGAGCATGTCCAACAGCTCTGGGTTTGACATAGCTTTCTATGTTAGGCAGAGATCGCCTCTGAGTAGGCGATATGTGACAGAGTAAAGCTGGAGTTTTTTGAGACGGTCTGCATAGGGCATCTGTTTGAGGCCGGTAATCCTCTTTGTGAGGTATTTCTGTAGCCTTTCCAGTTGTTGTAGATGTCTTGTGAAGTACATACCAAAAGGGGTGTTGTACTCTATAATGGGTCTAATGAGTGATGAGTACAGGGGAACAATGACCTCTTTTTTCCTGGATGAGAAACCTTTTGTGATGAGGTGTGCCATGTAGAAGGATTTCCTGACTACTGTGGCGATGTGATTATCAAAGGAGAGACTACTGTCCACCTGTGTCCCAAGTTCTCTTATCACACTTTCGATGTTAAGTAGACTACTGCCTATGTGGTAGTTAATGGGTACAGTGTTTTTTCCAAAAGGGATGACAATGCACTTTTTGGCATTGATCTTGAGGCCATGGCTTTGACACCAGGCATCTGTCTCAGTGAAGCCTTTTGTATGATGTCCACATCGTTAGGAGATTTGATTATGGCTCCTAGTTTGCAGTCATCTGTGAACTTTGTTAGCTAAAGACCTTCTGTGTTAGCCTGTACTTCAGAGAAGTAGATATCAAATAGGAGAGGACCTAGGACTGAACCCTGTGGTACTCCACTTGTCATTGGTCTGAAGTTGGATTTAGAGTCTGTTACTTTCACAGTGTAGGTTCCATCAGTGAGCCAGTTGGCAACCCATCTTGTGACATAGGGATTTATACCTAGTTTAGTGAGTTTGTCTATAATTCCAGAGTGGGGGATGGTGTTGAAAGCCTTTTCGAGATCTAAATAGGCTGTGTGTACCACCTTACCCTCATCTACAGCTTTGGTGACCGCTTCAAAGAAGTCTATCAGGTTTAGGAGACATGATCTGCCTTTTACAAACCCGAACTGGGTAGGGTCCAGAGTCTGGAGATTACCAATGTCATTGTTTATAAGTTCCATGATGATACGCTCCATAGCATTGCAGACCAGGCTCACCAGGCTAATTGGGCAGTAGTTCCCGGGGTCCGTGGTGGCTCCCCCTTTGTGGAGTGGGATAACTGTTGCTATGCACCATTCAGTAGGCACAAAGCCTGAGGTGAGGCTATGATTTAACATGGTACTTAGGTGGGGTGCCATTTTGTTCTGTAGTTCATGTAGAACACAGCCTGGGATGTTGTCAGGTCCCATGGATGCTGTGTTCTTGGCTTTGGAGAGTGTGTTTTTTTACCTGTGCAGTCGTGATTGCAGGTACTTTGCATTCTTCCGGTATAGAGATGGGCCCTTTAGGGGATGAGAGAGGGGTGAAGTTAGCACTGAACCTATCTGCCAGGATGTTGGCAATATCAGTTGGATCTGTATATTTAGTGCCATTGTGCTGTAACTCAGAGCAGATCTGAGTGTTGCCATTGTGATTCTTGACATAGCTCTAGAATGCTTTGTGGTTGTCTTGAGAATCAGTGGCGATTTTGTTTTCGTAACTAGCTTTGGAGGATTTTATGAGTGATCTCAGCTTCTTACTGAGGCTGACCACGGAGTTCCTCCAATCATGGGATTTTACACTTTTCTGCAACAGTTTCTTTCTTCTGTTGTAGTGTTTGTTTCTGGCAAGGGACCACCAGATTGGCTTCCTTTTTTTGGAGGATAGTATCTTGGTTCTGTTAGGGATTGCACAATCCATGCACTTATGTAAGTGCTTATAAAATGTAATTGTATAGGATTCAGCAGTTGTATCTCTATTATCCATCAGCATGGGTGTCGTGAAGTTTGCCACTTCTGTCTTAAGAAGCATGAAGTTGGCTATGGAGAAATTTTTTATGGTGGTTTCCCTAATGGGGGAGTGGGGCTGGGATGTGGATGTCTAGGGTGATTTGCTTGGGGTCGGAACTGACCAATGAGGAATTGACCTCTGGTGTGGAACTCCGGTTGCCCATGTTGGTAATGACCAGGTCTAGTATATTGCTGCCCCTGGTGGGGGTGTGGATAAGTTGATCCAAGGCATTGGAATTTACGAATTACAGAAAACGCTAAGCACAAAAGTTGGTACATAAGTAGTTTTCCCAGTTAATGGTGGGGTAGTTGAAATCACCCATTATTAGGGTGTTAAGTTGTACCCTAATATTTTCCAGTGTATCAAGAAATGAGGAGTGGGAATCCTGGGGCATGGTGGGGGATCTGTAGCAAACTACAATTTGCATTGCAGTCTTGCCCAGAGTTAGTTGCACTTGAATAATCTCAGATGCATTATGCTGAGCAACTAGCCTGGAGGTTTGGAAATCTTTAATGAATATGGACACGCCTCTGCCTTTAGGGTTTCAGTCCAAGTTAGGTGGCTGAAAAGTGTGGTATGAATTATAGCCTGGTAATGCATGGGGTGCTCTCTGGAGCCTTGAACCAGGTCTCTGTCACTGCACAGATGTCAATGTTCTCCATTTTAAGGAGTGCCTCGAGTGAGTGCATTTTGAGGTTTAGACTTCTCGCATTGAGTAGCATTACCCTCAGATTTTGCTTGCTTGTACCTGTTATGGTGTTGAATTTGTCATTTGAATCTTGCCTAAAAAAGGCATTATAAGGGTGGCAAGAGCCTTAGCCAGTATCCGGAATCCCAAGGGCGACAGGTGAAGGCCATCTCTGGCAAAGCATCGTGGTTTGTCGATCATGTCATCCCAGGCAGACAGATACTGGATCCCCTTAGAATGATACCAGAAGCTTAGCCAATTGTTGAAGTCAATCATTTTGTCCTTGTACTGTGGTATCATTCTGGGTGATGGCAGGATGCTACTCAGGGCTAGGGTCATACCTGCCTGGGCTACAAGATCAGAAAGCTCCTCCATGTCTCTTTTCATGTAGTCCAGGAAGGTACGTCTCAGGTCATTCACTCCAACATGGACAATGACAGAGTCATATTTGTACTTGCTGTGGAGTGACCTGAGTGCATGCATTATGTGGCGGATCCTGGCACCTGACAGGCAGCTGACAGTGACTTTCTCCTTGTTTAGCCTGGTGAGTGGAACATCAGTGTGCCTGACTATAGAGTCACCTATGATTAGAGTGTTAGGTATGTTGTTGTGCCTTATGGGCTATGGTTGAGTGGCACACTGAGTTTGTGGGCTATGTGTCATTTGGGTTGTGTTGGGGGGTGTAGGTTGCTTGCGTTTCTGCTTTGGAGGTCCCTGTTGCTTGGGTATATATTTTTTGAGAACCTCCATGAATGTAGATGTGTGTTTTGTGTTTCTGTGTGTGTGTTTTGGTGGTGTAGGTTTTGAGGGACTATGTGATGAGTGTGGTGTGATGCAAGTGTTTACCTTCTCCTCTTGACTATCTAGTCCAGTCCTGGGTGAAGAGAGCTTTGCTTCCAGTTTGGTTATATAAGTGTATCTCTCATAGGTTGTAGTGTTGGGTGGTAGGAGGAGAGGGTTGTCTGTGTACATGAGGCAGTTGCTGCATTGCCCCAAGATGCCCAGATTCATCAGGTAGACAGGAGAAAACACCGGGAGCTGACCCTTAGACATGTCTGGATAGGTGCTTATTTATTAAGTACTAAAAACTGTTTTCCTCTAGACAAGTGAGGAAAGTTGAGTGCTGTAGTAATTTGTAGCTTATTTAGTGCTTACAATGAGTTCTGAACAAGTGCTGAACTCAAAGAAACAGATTTGAGTGCTGAAACTAGAAAACTGGCTAGTTCTAAGAAACAAAATTTAAGCTAGAAGACTTCCCTTCAACACAGAAAGGCTTGGGGGCTCAGAAGCTTACAAACAGTCCTGGATACAGCAAATCTGTGTCTGGACTAGACAACTTATAGGAAAGGCAGGAAACAAGCTTAGAAACTTTTTTTTTTTTTTTGTAAAGTGGAAAGGGGAAAGGAGGAGCAGAAGCTAACTAGGTTGGCCTTCTCAAATATTCTCCCTGGAATAGGTAGAATGAGGTAATGAAACTAGACTGGGTGGAGTGTCCCAGATCAAATTTACAGTAGGGGTGGGAAACTGCAAAGCCACCAAGTATAAAAACAGAATTACAAGAGGGTAGGGAGGGTGGGAAATAAAAATCAGAACAAACAACCCAACCAGATGCTTAACAATTGTAGAAAATTCTACTTATTACCTCACACACAGTGAGTAAAATAAAAGTGCTATAAATAACTCAGAAATAAGCAAAAAATAGGATACTTAATGTTATATATCCCAGATTCATTAGCTCAGAGCCCTTCCTCCGACTTCCTCCGATTAGCTCATATACATTGTGTTTTATATACATATATATGCAGACTCACATTGACAAATGCAAAAAGACATACACACACACACACACACACACACACACACACACACACACACACACACACACACGCACACACACACACACACACACACACACACACACACACACACACACACACACACACACACACACACACACACACACACACACACACACACACACACACACCATTGTTACTCCTTAACTCATTGATTCTTATACAACTAATGCTCACTTAAGACTGCCATTATCCAGGCCTTTTATGTTGCTTTGACAAAAGTTTGCAAAGCTGAAACAATTTGCATGTTTGCTCCTACAGCAGCATGCTTCCTTCTTCCTTTTCATCTGTTTTCTCTCTTATAGATCTATAAATTATTGTCTTTTCTTTTATGATTCACAAGCTAATTCAGCAGTATAAGACAGCTCTGTGTCTGGACAGGAAACCCATTTACCCACAAATAGTTGCTAAAGCTGGGAATTACTTGTGGTTGTACTGTGGCACAAACTGAATTCCAAGATTACTGCCAATTCCCTTTGGCTGTTATGATATCATACATGTACTGGGTGTGCCTCTTTGTCTTCTATAAGCTTCCATGAGCTTTCCAATGGCAACAACTGATGTTTAACCTGGAACAACTGCTTATAAGATAGCCAATGTAGTCTTTTACCACTTGATGTCATAGCATCAAGATCATGACACAACACATGCACACCACTAGTTTAACTTTTGAGAAATGTTCTGCCCTAAAAAATGGCCACAGGTTGAATCTATATATAATTTTTGCTTCTTTTCAAATGAAAGCAGTAAGAATAACTTGTGAGGTTAATTGTGGTGGTTTTAGTTCTCAACAGGTTTCCATTTTTTTATTTTTTTTTTAAATTATATCAAAAAGATAATTGATGGCATAGTCTCCTGCTGTCTCTTCTGAACAGGAATGACTGAGTGCAAGCACTGTTCAGTGTAGCCTGCTAATTTAGATAATTCCAGTAAAAATAACTCATGTTATAGTCAAGAACTGCCTGGTGTGAAATGACCCATACCACCTGCTATTATCTGCTTAGAATGTTTGCTGTTTCTATATAGACATAGGACTTCTCAGTCTATACAATGTAAAAGTGCACACAGTATAAGTCTCCCAAAGACCTCATGCTGCTGATGCCATCTAAATGAAAATTCAGAGGTCAATTATGTTGAAATTTACCAATTTCTTTCTTTATATTTTATGAATTACAAATGTAGTACATCTCCATATAGTCTACATTTATATGAATACTAGTATATTACAGGTATTCTGAAGAAAACTCTGGCTCTTGGCATATACATTCACACTGCACCATTATAGTACACATTTCATTTTATGATCACAGTTGCTTTGAATAGTCATCATATCAAATATTTCACTACTAGAGTTATTGCCTGAGGGTTAATTGTGTAACTCAGTTCATCAGCCCAATCTCCCTGCTTCTAACAGAATACTATATATTGAAGTATTGACTGCTTAGCAGCATTGCAAAGTTTAATTTTATTTCTTAAGCAGTGTTAAAATGTGGGACCATTTCTTATTTACAATGCCAAACTGATCTTCCAGTATTTATAATTACAAAGCTGAGTTTGGTCAAATCCATAAATAGACTACATTTACTTAGTTAAGTGACTAAAATATTTACTATTTGAAATTGGCTGTTAAACACACATATAAATATAGCAGATAAAGAGGAGTTGTAGAATGTTGTTGTGTCTTTCAGCTTTTCCCGGTTAGGGGTTTCCACAGTGGAACTCCGGTCCGCTAATGATTGGCAGTAGATTTTTACGTGCCGAGTTGCCAGCTCTGATGCACAACCTTCAATGAAGGTATGCCCATTCACGCATGTCTCCACACAGAAGACGCTCTAGGTGAGAATCGAACAGGACAACGTCTTACTGTGAGAAAATCCTACATGAAGAATGAGATACATTGTTTGGACAAAAAAATAAATAAATATTCCAAAATGAAAGGGACATCCTGTAAATGGAATCACAAGACACAAGATCAAGTGATTTTATTGCAAGTGCTGGAAATCTTCACCACAGTCTTTCAGGTAGACCAGGGGAATGCCCAAACAAACTACCACCTCTAAGTACTTAGACACAAAGGTAATAAAAAAGTCTCTGATGCAATGACCATGATGCAAAAAGCAACCTATGAGGGTAAGCAAATTACAAAACCTCAGAATTAACCGACTCACCTTACTCAGTCTCCTACTCAAGAAGTCATGCTATGCCTGTGGAAGAAAAAAACACTGTTGATTACAGAAAAGAGCTGAGGCAGCAACTAAAATCTATAGATTTGACAGTACCAATAGCTTTCTCATTAAGCCAAAATGCTTCATTTGCCTCTGTGTATCAAAATGTAATGTGCCAAAATTCATCATCTTTGCATCTGAACTAAAGCAGAACTTCAGTCAAAGCATGTTTGTGCTGTATAGAGTAAACAAGTAAAAATACCCTGGATATTCACAGAAATAAACACATTTCATCAAGACCACCATTCCTGCTCTGTCATCAACTATTCAACCTTAAAAGTAAGCACACAAGTTAGCATATACACCAAGCAAGAGCAAAATTTCAAAAGGTCCACGTGTATTAGCATCAAGTACATCATAGAGCCATGTGAAATGTGTCTTCTAAACTGCAAAAACAAGGGAGCACTGCCTAAGTCAGGGATCCTGACCTATCACATGTATACATTGTACTTCAGGTATGACCCCCATGCTAGTTCGGAAATGCCTTACACAGCACTGTAGTCTTTCATTTAAAACATATTAATGATACAAGATCAAGGAAATATCTACAGATCACTCATGTTATCTAAACCACAAAATATGAACACAACAGGAAAAGGAATATGTGTAAATAATCACCAGCCTAGACACATACTCCACAACTAAAAATCAAAATTCATAACTTACTGTCATTCGTAAATAGGAGCATTCCCCACTCAGAGTGAAAAACATTATATTCAAAAATGACCCAAGACAGTTAATTATGGTGCCCATGTAGCCTGAAAGCTAATTAATACCTGTAAATTACAACACTTAACCCAATCCTGTTGCAATTTCAACTGTTCTATTCCACCAAGCTAAACATACTTCAGCACCAAAACAATCAAACCATTAATTAATTAAGTAACACTATTACCTAATGCACCAATCCATCACAATAAAGAAAAGGGTGTCAAAGACAGAAACCTTTTTATTAGCTAAATAAGAAACTGCAAAAGCAGTGCTACATGTCTGATATTGCTATTTAATTATGTCTAGCTAAACAAAAGGATAGATATCCACAATTCCATAAAGGGCTATTTTTGTGTTAGAAATGGTGATATTGCATTTCTGCATTGCCATAACAATAGTTAGTAGTTACAAGAATGAACACAGAATGAAACAGTATGCAATGGAAAATGACTAGGAAGAGCATTATAAATGAAAAACACATATGAATTAATAATATATTTCAACATTTAAACATAAACTGTTTAAAGTGTTTAACTATTATTGGAAAATTACATTTTTTTTTAATTTTGTAATGAATATGTAAATTAAGCCAGAACATTTTTAATATAATTATAAATACTGAAGATGGTCATATTACATTAAATAAAACATTTCTTGTAAAAAAAAGGAGAAAGAAAACACAAAAACAGGAAGCTGCTTAGGATCTATTAATAAGCATGATAGCATTTAATACTGAAAGACTATTGATGTTTTGGCAGATCTCTGACCAGAGTTTTTTTTTTTTTACAATCAACGGTGTCAGGTTGCCTTTTTAATAAAATCGATGACAAGTCCATCATTTCTTTATCAAAGACAATCATGCAGTTTTATAAGTAAATCATTACTTCATTCCAGGAGGTGATACTCCTCATTTCTGTTGTGATGAATATTTTGAGTATAGTGGGAAATGATAAATGAGTTTTAAAACCTCCTGTTTTAATGCTTTTGTACTATTTGTTATACCATGACTACAGGTTTGCTAAGCACCTTTCTGAAATAAGAAAGTTGCATAACTAACATTTATCAGGCATTTACTAAGTATTTCTTAACACTGTTTAGGTGTGTGTTGTGCTAAAGCATAACAGTGGGCAGTTCAGGCCACCACATGGCAGTGAAAGATGCTAAAACACAGCTTTAAAAGGTATCAGACACTTCACTCTGCCACACCTTTAAACAAAATGTGTCTAACATTATAAAGCCTATTGAGATTGAGATGTCTAACATTATAAAGCCTAGTTTTTTTAGAATGACACACTGATTCTGCACAATGTCTGTGTGATAGCATTAAATGTTTTATAACTTTCAATGCCATAAAACACTTTATGCTCTTGTGCTTTTTTCTGCAATTATTAGGGCAAATGGATTCAATAAAATTCCATGTATTACAAAGAATTATAACTGAGTCTCTTTAGTCATGAGTCTTGGCTCTTGTTATGTGTTCTTGACAGGGAAGTAAGGATTCACCTCTCAAGCTTCTTTTCACTCCACTCTTGGTAAATTTCTTGGTATCCATATATCAAACACATAATACGTTGGCTATGATCAAAGACTCAGTTATAATCCAATATAAGGCAACAACATTTCTCTTCTGCATTGTATTGGTGGCAATGCTACTGGCTCATTCCATATTATTTAATGGAGAGCTATTCTAGGAAGTTTTAAAATTAGTTCATTATCAAAAAATACTGCTTAATGCCATGGTGGTGCAGCGGTAGTGCTATTGTCTCACAGCAAGAGGTTCTCCTGTTCGGTTCTCGGCTAGAGTGCGGGGAGTGCCTTCTGTGTGGAGTCTGCATGTCCTCCCCGCAGTTGGGTGGGCATTCAAAAGACATGCATACATGGGCGTGCATTAGTTGAAGGTTGAACATCGAGCTGGCACCTCGGCATTCATGAAAATCTACTATTAATCATTAGCGGGCCAGAGTTCCGCTGTGGCAATGCCTAACCGGGAAAAGACGAAAGACAACAACATCAAAAAATACTGCTTAAATTTAAGAAGTGCAGTTCTCAGAGTTGTTGATAGTTTTATTTTTTTTATTTTTTATTTAATGATTTATCAGCCCTTTTGATCTCAAAAGACATCCTTTGCTCCATTGAGCACTTTTAGAATTCAGTTTGTCATGATATTCAGCATAATGTTTCTTTTTGTACCTTCTGGCAAGCTAGAATTATTTAAGTTATCCCCTCTTCTGTTTTCAATTTCTTCAGTTTTACCGAGTAAATATGTAGTTGTTTCAGAAGATAGTTTGCTTGAAATTTCACTTCTTTAAATCTCCTGTGTAATTTAAAGATTTTTACATGATTTTTTTTATTAATTTGTGAAGCAGTTAAGCCCATAGGTTTCTTAGCAAGGGCAATTTAGAAGCACAGTCCAGTTAGGTGACTTGCTCCAAGTTATACAGCAAGCAATCCAGCCCTAAAACATCTTTTTTTGTACTGAAGATACCAAATTTTTAATAAAACATGGTGCTGATCAAAAGTGAATTGAGGGCCTTCAGTTCCATTGGTTTACTTTCAGTATTCATAGATAAATCTTGTAAAGATATTAAGTTATGCTTATTTTATTTTATTTTTATCATTTCACAGTGATGTGAATCAGAGTGATGATTGCTTTCAAGAGTTAGATATTTCATTTATTTTAAAGATATTTTTCAGAATATAAAGTTCAATAAAATAGCTAATACATAATTTCATAATTTCTTTGAAACAAAAACCCATTATGGGTATTCTGTAATGTTCTTCTGCTTTCTTGCTGCAACACAGCTGGATTCCAAATAGAATGGAAAGTTCTTCAATACAGAATGAAGGATTATTTTTGGTAGAAAAGAAATACCAAGAGAAGAAGCACAGAGCTGCTTACTTTGTAACCACCTTCAATGAACTTTAAGTTGTTTCCTTCTGAATAGGATAAATAAAAAAAATGCACTTTATGATAGGACTCACATTGACTTATATGAGGGAGCCAAAGCCAATGCCTGCTTTGATGACACAGTGGTTAGAATAGTTATAAAAATAAGCAAAATCCTTTAAGAAATATTGTTCACATTGCACTGAAAATTAAGTTGATGATTCACTCTTTTCCACGGTATCTGCATGCAGTCAGGTTTGCAAGAATAGTGTTATTTACATCATGGTGATATAATCCATTATTAGAACCAAATGAATGGTATTACTAAATCATAGTCCATAACTGAGGGACTAGTCTCTGTGTAATGTAGATGTCTTGTTAAATTAAAATGATCTCAACTGAAGGATACAACCATATCAAATGTGTAATTGACAGCAAACTGTGAACACTATGCCTTGTTTATTCCAGAGGAAAAAAATAAAAAGAAATGGTCAAATAACTGAACATCTTTTTGTAATCAGAATCAGTCTAGCAAATAGCACACTTTAAGACTATGAGTGCTAATAAAAGTGAAGTTTCTGTATAGGGCACTTACACATTTACCCCGTTATCCATCAAACAAGTTAAACAAAGGAATATGTGCACTTGATGATTACAGTGAAAGCCCTATCATTAAATTAATTCAAAATCCAAGACTCAAACCAATTTGTACTTCTTATTAAATACTCAAAAAATTTTAAGTGAGTGCCTAGACCAGATCTTTGAGATTAGAATATGAAATCCAAGATATGAAGAGCTGAGAAAACAGGCAAAATTATAATAAAGACGGGATGAGATGGTTATGGTACAATCAGTGAAGTCAGAGGTGATAGACATTGTCAAAGTATTATACTTTGGTTGGTTACTGTAGATGAGAAAGGGAGTGTAGATTTAGTAGAAACCTTTAGGTAAATGGGAACCGAATGCTAGAGGCTCAAAGAACCACTGCAGGAATGCTAGGAAAAGCCCATGTTGTCCAAATCACTCTAAACTTAACAACAATCCCAAACTTAACTCTCTGGTGGAGGGATATGCTCTTGATTAATATTTATTTATTTAGCTGTGGGCTTTTTTTCTGTGTGTTTATCTGTTTACATATGAAAAACAAACAAGTCCAGCTGAGTGATCCCATTTGCTGTGGAGACATAAGGGGCATGATCTCCAAACATCAGACAATACATCTTAATTATAACCAACATATTAAATGCCACAAAGTCAAACAATAGTTAATATACCATTTCATTTCTTAATAACACAGTCATTCAAGTAGAATCCCACACAAAGCTCATTGGTACTATTATTGACGGTCAATTAAAATTTGACCTTCATGTCCAACACTGTTGTTGTTGTATCTTGCGGCTTTTCCTGGTTAGGGGTCGCCACAGCGGAACTCATGTCCAACACTATATTAAAAAAAATCATCAAAAACTGGGATTACTTTATAGGAACAAAAAATTCCTCACTTCAGAATCTAAACTTTATCTAGCTCAGGCATTCCTCCTACTCAGTGAATTCTGTGCCTCTCCAAGCCCGAATAATGTATAATCCATTTTAATTGCTAAGCTGGAACAAACCTATAATAAAATTGCAAAACTGGCCACAAATCAACCTTACACCTCTCACCATTGCCTTGCACTAAAGAAACAATAGCGGCTTGAATTTCCCCAACAACTGTTACTATCACAGCTACATATAACTCACTCAATACATAACAAACCCACTGCCTGCCCCTCACTTTCTTCTCTTATGTCCTACTACATCCAAAATCATTCACTCTGAAGTGCTGACCAACATCTACTAGATATTTACAGGCCTAATAAAACCACTGGCAAATTTTTATACAGTTACTCTGTTTCTAAAGCCTGGATCAAATTCCCTATTAATATAAGAAACATTACATAGATAAGTTGATTCAAAAAAGAGCTGAAAAAGTTCCTAACTCATGGATCTGCCCTTGCCAGGACCATATATAAACCCTCTCCCCCATCTTTATTTCTTATAATTTTTTTTCACTCTTGTTACAGCTTTCACTCTTATGTATTCTAAACTTTGGGATATCTCTGTATCACTCAGATACTTGATATATCTATCTGTACTTAATTATTTTTCTCTGTTTCAGCCTGTTTAATATTTGATGTTTCTAGTTTGTATGACTCACAAATTATGTAATAACTTAAGCACTTTAGTTATGTTTCATTTTTTGTATTTTCTTTGTCATTTTATGTAAGAACTTATGTCTCATCTTTCTTTATATAATGTCATCATCCTATCATTATACATTCTTTGTTCTTGCTTTTATTGTACTGGAGCTTTTCTTCTCAAGTCTTCACTGAAAATGGGGTTTTGGCTCTGTTGGAACAACCCGGTTAACAAATGTCAAATAAATAAATAAATAAATAAATAAATATAAAACATTTCAGCTACATGGCTTTTCAATTTCAATGAGTTTTTCACTTCACTTTTTTTTAATTTTTGCACACCCCCCATGTGTGCGGCCCTCCCTAGTGAGGTCTGATCATAAATCAGTCTCATTAGAAGTGACAATAACATTTGATAACCCTCCCCCATTAGCAACAACTAAACAAAAAATCTTCTCCAAAGCTAATTACAATACATGACGGCATTAATAGCTTCATAGCCTCTGCACTCACTAATGGCATGGACACACACCTATACTGGGATTTACACCAATGCCTTGTATAAGCATCAATATAAATGTATTGACTTAGCTATACACGATAGGATCAAAACAAGATCCTCATGAAATAACAGGCCTGCCTGCTGGACATCCGCCATTAACAGGTTATACAATATGAGAAAGAAATTGCTGTCCAAGAGCAAAAAAGAGTGGTCTCTGAATTGTAAGCATTCCCTCCTTAGCTTAAAAAGCAAATTAGATACCGTGTAAGGCATTCTAAAGCTAAATTAATCCAAGTTAGCCTCCTTCACTAAGGATAACCAAAAGGCCTTGTTTAGCTATGTCAGAAACCTTAAAGGAAAAACAAGATCTGAGCAGAACTGATGGTTAATGGCACCACATATTCTAAACCCATAGAAATAGCCAACCTGCTAGCTGACAGGTTCAGCGAAAAATTCTTCCCCCGTCACCACCACAAATCCCCCAAAGCATCCCTACCACTTGCCCTCCAAACCCAAAAACACAGTCTCAATGGGACCTGATAATATCCAAGGCTGTGTTCTAAATAGATTATAACAGGAACTAGCTGCACTGCTGTGTACTCCTGTTAACTACAGTCTAAGCACTGGTTTTGTACCTGCTGAATGGAAAACAGCAACCTTCATCCCATTTCATAAAAGAGGTACCTTCACAGACCCAGGGAACTATAGACCCTTAAGCCTGACCAGCCTAATCTGAAAGGCCGTGGAAAGAATAAGCATGGACCTTATCAACAAAGATATAGGTGAACCAATTTGGTTTCATTAAAGGGAGATCCTGCCTCATGAACATGGTGGACTTCTTTGAGAAAGTCATCAAACCCCTGGATGAAGGCACTTCCATGCATGCAGTCTAACTGGACTAGGCCAAGACCTTTGATACTATTCCCCATTCAGGGATCATTGATAAACTCATCCAGCTGGACATCAAACCATATTTTGTCAGGTGGGTTGCAAACTGTCTCTCCTCTGAATGGAGAGATGATAAAATTAGCAAAAGGAAAGAAGTATTGCGAGAACTGAATTCATTCTCAAGTGTTGGTGAATACCTTCAAGAGGTGGACCCTGTTTTTTTACAAAATCTCACCAAGATGACACTGACAGAAGTAGCTTACAAAAATAAAGAAGATATCTGGGTGCACAAGTCCCAGGATAAAAAAAGGCCCAATTCTGCTAGGCAGAAAATTGACAGTGTAGAATCCTAAAGACACAGAAATATTCCTACAATGGAACTAGACCAGGCCCAGACAGAGGACGGCCCGCCTGTTGTAGAAGGAAGTAGCAGTCCACAAATATCACAAAATCTGACAGGACAAAAAAGAGCCATACAGACAAAAGAGTGGATTATTCAGGATAAGAAAGAAATTATGTATTGTTACTATTATGCAAGAAGCCCAGAATTTCCAGACAAATGATATTTGAAAATTTTAAGAGAGAAATTAGAGGAGAGAAGAATACTTCCACAAGAAAAACTGTCAGAAGCATCAAATAAAAATTTGTGTTCATTAATACAACAGAACCATGAAAAACAACATATAGACCAAGAAACCTTGTACCCTGTTGAAAAAGAAGGGACTGAGGAAGTGCAAAAATTTAAAGAACAAAATTTAGAGACAATTGAAGGGTATAAAAAAGAAATATGAAAATGGGAAAGAAAGAGATATGGTGCAATATTTATGCAAAGAAGAGTTAAATTAATCAGCACAAAAAGGCAGCCTCAAAGATATTTGAAGATATTTGAAGAGAAATATAGGCAAAGACATCCAAATATGAAAAAATTCACAATAAAAAAATAAGATCACTAAGATGCGAAGTAGAACAGAAGATTAATCAAATAGAAGGTAAAAAAATAGAAGCTGAAGTTATGGAATATTTGCAAACTGAAGGATTCAGTGTAGAAAGTCTAAAACAAGCCATATCACAGCATGATGGAACAACTAGTCCCCAAAGTAAGGAGAAGCAAGAGGACCAGGAGACATCTGAAGAAGAAATAATGACATGGGAAAGAAAAAGAGATTTAATATGGTGCAATATTTATGCAAAGGAGAAAGCAAAACTAATCAATGCAAAAAGAGCCACAGCAAAGATATTTAAAGAGAAATACAGGCAAAGACATCTGGATATGGAAAATTTTACAATACAAAAAAATAAGAAAACAAAGAGGAAAAGTAGAAAAGAGGATCATTAATGGAGCAGTTAAAGAAATAAAAACTGAGATTATGGAGTACCTGCAAAGTGAATGATTTAGTGCAGAGAATTTAACTCAGATAACAACACAACAGGACAAAGCAATGATCACCCAAATTAAGGAGAAACCAGTGGAGCAGGAAGCATCTAATCAGTTGATATGTGAAGATACTTTGGAGCATCCCATAGGAAAATAGTACAAGTGTAAAGTTGGAGATATACAGCAAGAGAAAGAACAGGAAACTGAGGCAAATCTGACACAATCAATATCGTGGAGTGATATGCCAGTGAATTCCCATATGAAAGAGCAACGGATGGCAAATGGATGAAACTGAAGAGAACTCAGCACAGGAAGAAGCTCTGGAACTTTCTATAGTATGCCCGCAGGAAACGGAGAAGAAAGGATATGCCCTCAGTTTAGAAGAAAATGATCTAAGAGAACAGTTGCTTGATTTAATAGAGATGGACAGACATATTAATATCAATGAAAGAAACAGGCTGCAGAAGGTCAATAGAAAGCCAAAATGTTAGAAGTTTGATAAAACAAATGAACACAGTAATTAGGACTAATCCAAAAACAAGCGATGTAGGGGGAATAAACCACTGGTGTGTAAAAAGCAGAAAATAGAAAAAGTTCAAATCACAGCAGTATTAGGACTGCTCATAGAGATTTATGTGATATAACAGAAGTAAATAGATACATTACTGTGCAGCCAAACTGATAACAGACAGAGTCTTACCACAAAAACATAGGGTAGTAATGGAAAAGTTGGGGAAAAATCGAGTGCCATCATAGAAGAATCAAATAGAGAAAACTATAAAGCAATTAAGACAAGAAGTGTCACTGTTAGAAGAGTATAGAAGAGGGAACAGATCAACAAAAATACTCAAAAAGATAGACATGATAAAAGCAATGCACACTATTATAACAGATCAGGATTTATCATGCACTATCACAAATAATAAACTAAAAATATCAGCACAGGCAGAAAAACTTACACAGATAAATATAAAGGAAAAGTACAAAATAGGCAATTTATTGATAACCCAAAAAAGTTTTATAGAGAATTGGGAAAGAAGGAAAAGGAATTGAAAGACCTTCAAAAAGGAAGAAACAACTACATTTTGGAGAAATATTTATGAAAATCATGTGGAACATAACAAAGATGCTAACTGGATAGAAGAAGTAAAAGAAAGAATAAGAAGTTCAAATGTACAGGATATGAAATGGGATGAAGTAATGGCCAGAGAGATTGAAACATAGTTAATAAAAGCCTCTAACTGGACAACCCAGTCCCAGATGCACTACCTAACTTCTGACTAAAAGAATTAACATCTTTGCACAACAATTTAACCATGAGTAAGAACTATTTATATGCAAACCCTGAACAGAGACCAGCCTGGCTAGCAACAGGAAAAACAATGCTTCTATTTAAGAGTGAACCTGCAAGCTACCCTAAAAACTATAGACCAATAACTTGTCTTCCGATGACATATAAACTATAAACTGGAATTGATGCTGACAGAGTTTATAGTCATTTAGAAGAAAACTCAATTATGGCCATAGAACAAAGGGGTAATAAAAGAAAGTCATACAGAACAAAGGATCATTTTTTGTTAAATAAAGTCAAATTAGAGATCTGTAAAAAGGGGAAGAATCTAAGTATGGCATGGATAGACTACAAAAAATCATCTGACAGTATCCCACATTCATGGATAAAAGAGTGCTTAAAAATGTATATCATACACCCTATACTGATAAACTGCATCACAGTGACCAGGAAACAGTGGAAAACCTCTTTGCAGTTACGCCATGATAAAGAAAATTTGTTATTCCAGGGATAAAAATCCAAAGTGAGATATTCCAGGGTGTCTCTCTGTTACGGCTGCTCTTTTGCCTTGCCCTTAACCCATTAAGCTATCTGCTTAGCAGATTAGTTCATGCCTATAATTTAGCTCCCAGAAAGCAACAAAGTGTAAAGACTTCTCATCTTCTCTTGGTCGATGATTTAAAGCTGTATGGCTCATCAGATAAGGAACTGAAAGCACAACTGCAAGTAGTCAAAACTTTTTCAGATGATATAAGAATGTCCTTTGGTCTTGATAAATGAGCAACAGCAACCATTAAAGCAGGAAAGCTGCAGCGTGATGAAAACATCAGTTTGGGACAAGAACGTGATATAAAAGAAGTTGAGCAGGAGGCAGTGTATAAATATTAGGGAATTGATGAAGGATCAACAATAGAACATGAACAAATGCGAATAAAACTCAATAAGGAATATTTTAGAAAACTAAAATTAATATTGAAAACAGCATTGACATCTAGGAACAAAGTTCAAGCTATAAATCAAATTGCTCTTCCTGTCCTAACTTACAGGTTTGGAGTGAGTGACTGACCCAGTGCTCATCAAATGATTTATAAAAATTAGTGCATACCAAGATTATATATTCACTGTTCCGAAGGAGGTATGGGCTTCCTTGAAATTGATTACATGTATAGTTCTCCAATTATGGGACTGCATACATATCTGCTGACCTCACAAGACCCAAAAATAATGAAGGTTTTGAAACATGACGAGAATAAATCTAAGATGACTTACCTGCTTTGTCTAGCAGAAGCATATTGGCATCAAGCGGGAATGGAAATCAAACCAGAAGTAGATGAAATTCAGACAGCAACTAAATATGCCAAAAAAAACAAAAGAAAGAATATAAGGTGAAGAATCAGACGAGAAAGCAAGAAAAGTGGAAAATGCATAAATATAGTTGCAAGTATAGAAAACTTAACTAGAACAACCTAACCTCATGTTGATTAGGATTGAGCATAGGAGTGGCTATACTGAGACCAATTCAAAAAAAAAAAAAAAATGAAAGGTTAACATTGGCGTCCCAAGAATGTGGATTATGTACACATTTGTTTACAAAGTCCATTGAACATGTGGGAGAAACAGACAAATGTAAGTTTTGGAAACTAGACTTGGAATCAGTTGCATGCCTTGTTGCTGGTTGTGACATACTAATTGCAGAAGGACTATATACTGAAAGGTAGAATAATGTGGCAAGACTGTTGCACTCAGGATTGTGAAAACATTATAATATTAAATTAAGCCCCACTGTCTTGAGGCACACATTAACTAATTGTCTATACTGTGGTCTGGCAAGCTGCCTCAAGGTTTCCAGGGATCATTTCTGTTTACTCATCCTGTCTTTCCCCTTTCTTTTACAGCTTGTGTCCCACTGCTACTGTATTTTGACTGCATTTCCCGTCATCCTTTGCCTCCTACTTAGACTGCATCTGCCCCTCCCCTGTGATCAACTTCCTCTCTGAAGGTACTTAGTCATCCTCAACAACTGGCACCATTTTCAAACAGCCTTTTCATCCTTATGAAGGGAATTTCCTCTGCTTCCCCAGTAAGTGTGCACACCACGTAAGTGTTATATGTAAAGCTGTTAGTTGTTAGATCATTCTGTACTTTTTATTGTCTGTACACTGCTTTTGTTATACTGGGTTTTACAGGGTGCTTTAAACTGTTGAGTTTTGCTATACATTTTTTGTGCTGCACAGCACTCTTCCAATGTTGGTGATATCTTCCAGGCTTAGGATACGAGTGAGCATACTACCAACATACTTTTTCCATCCAAGTTTTCTGATGCTATTATTGTTTTTCTCATTGCTACTGTCCTATCTGCTTAAATAAAACTGTGCCATGTGGTCTGCTTCTTTCAGTTGCAGTTGTGAGGTTGTTTAACATCCAACTGTAACCACAAGGTTTTTTGTAACCAGAGTTCCAATTTTCACAACCACTGTTTAAAGCATTACCTGTATGCGTTTATTTTTATTTTTTTTCTGGGCACTAATGTAACTGATTTACTGCTTTCTATGCATGTATTTATGGGGCTGGTCTCTGTAATATCTACTTTGTTAGTTACAGCAAATGTACTGAATAAATGTTAAATTGAAGAGAATAGTGCAGTTACTATAGAGTGCATTTTGTAAAGTGTTCTTACTTGCTATACAGTGTTCTACTTACTGCTTCATTTCTACTTAAGCTGCTTTGTTTGTACAGCTAATTTTACTTAAGTTAACTGATATGTACTGTGCTGTTGTGTTTTTATTCTTAAACCTGTATACATTCCCTTAAAGGGCTTACAGTATCCAGTGTCTATTGATGGCATTTTGTAAAATGATTTACTGTATATTTTGTGTTCTACTTCTGCTTCATTCCTGATAACTCTGCTGTACTAATCTATCTGCTTCTCTTAGTGCCTCCTACTTTCCTTTCTCACCCCCCCCCCCATCTTTGATGTTGCTTCACTCCCTCAAACCCTTTTTATTAACAACTCTGTCTGCTATCCTCCCTGTCTAGTTCTGCTATTACTATCTAGTTCTGCTATTACTATGCTGAGACTCTTCCTTAACGGTCATATATCTTCTGTCCTACATTCCTCCTAATACCCCTGTCCTAACATTTTGTTCCTCTTACAGCTGCTGTTCGCAATTTCCCAGTGAGCACACCCGACTAACCCTGCTTAACTGGATTTCCCACCCCTTGGCAGCTTCCTTATGGCAAGAAATACAAGCATTCTTCTCACCTGCAGGGAAACTATTAGTGTCCTTAATCTTCCTGCTGTCCTAGGCAAGTTTCTGTAGTGAAACACTTTAGTGCTTATTTGACTATTGGCATGCTCACTAACTCAATCAAGTAGTGTTGGACTTCCCTATCCCTTCCCCTGAACGTTCTCCCTCCATTCTTCTCACTTTTTAGCAACTGCTAATATCAAGAGCTGCAAAACTAGACAGGACTAATTTTATAATTTGGTTGGTGACTGTAGATAAGAAAGGGAGTGTAGATTTAGTAGAAAGCTTTAGGTAAATGGGGACTGAATGCTAGAGACTCAAAGAACCACTGTAGGAATGCTAGGAAAAGCCCATGTTGTCCAAATCACTCTAAACTTAACAACAATCCCAAACTTAACTATCTAGTGGAGGGATATGCTCTTGATTAAGATTTATTTATTTATTTGTTTAGCTATGTGTGTTTATCTGTTTACATATGAAAAACAAGCAAGCCCAGCTGAGTGATCCCATTTGCTGTGGAGACATATGGAGAGTGATTTCCAAACATCAGACAATACATATTAATTATAACCAACATATTAAATGCCACAAAGTCAAACAACAGTTAATATACAAAGGTAAGTACAGAATGTATTAGTAAAACTTGCAGAAAGTAGCACTGAAAAATACTGTATCTTTTGAAGTAATATTGAAGATGCTAAGGGAATATGTGATGCATTAATTAATAATGCTGAAATAAATCAATATCTTTACTCATACTGTATCCCCAACAGGAACCCATCCACAGGAGTTTAGAAAACATTAACTCCATCCCTAACCCTGACCAAAACACAATTACTTATGTGCACCTAAGTTTAAAATGTTGATGAAGAATATCTCTGAAGGAAGCAAGATAAATCAAAACAACAGTAACATTAACCTTAACCCCAATCATTTTTGAACTACATTTAGGCCTGGCAATAATATATATATATATATATATATATATATATATATATATATATATATATATATATATATATATATATATATATATATATACATACACACACATAGAGAGAGAGGGAAAATGTATGATACCTTAAATCTCCTGTAAGGGAGGCCAATATGAAAACATTTTTTTAAATGTTTTTTAATTTTTTTTTATTTAAAAATTTGATTTTTAAAGCCATAATGTCTAGCTTGTAGTCATAGCTCTTGCCCCCTTGAGTTTAGTGTGCTTGTCATTTTACATACACCTTGAAAATTGATTTCTCCCTCTCCTGTGAACAGCTGCCTTGAATTCCTTCCATCTGGCAAACAAGTGTTTTTTTTTGTGCCATTTACTTTTAAACCTACTGCTCAATTCTCCATACACATAGAAAATTGATTTCTCCCTCTCATGTGAACAGCTGCCTTGAATTTTTTCCATCAGGCAAACAAGTGTTTTTTGTGCCATTTATATTTAAAACTACTGTTATTTAATGTATGTCTCTCAGATGCTGCTTCAATTTATTTAATACATGCATTTGTTTTAAGTAGTGTAGTGGCTCACACACTTACTCAGGTAGGCTCCCCCTTCCCTCCCTTTTTCTCATCCTATTCTACGTTATTTTAACTGTTTTCTATGCTAGTATCTCAGTCTGTCCTCCTAAATGAATCCTGACTGTAGCATGGGAATCTATGTGATTAACCTACTTTTTCTATGTTAATTTTATAAAACACATACTCTTAGAACTTAATTTGCCTTATAATGGTAAGTGTCATCTTCTTTTAGCTGTGGTATTGACCTCTTATAGCTCTTTACAACTGATTGCCTTTTTCATTTTCATTGTCAGTGTCATGTGTTTCTGCCCTTTTATTCTTTACACTGTCTTTCAGTTAACTTATCCTTAACACTCTGTGCAGGTGACTATTGGCTTTATCAAGACCCCTCTCCTTTCTCAGTGTCCAACCTGAAGTTATTAATGACTGAGAGATTGTGGGCACATTTTTAAAGCAACAATGCTTAGTTTTTAGTCATAGCTCTTGCCCCCTTGAGTTTAGTGTGCTTGCCGGGTAAATTTTATACATAAGACAATTGTGTTTTAACTTATAGCTATTCAGTGGTCAGACTCTACAAACTGAATTTTATATATTTGACTGTTACTGGATGCATTTTATATTATAGACTAAATGCTATAATCTGTAAATAAGTACTCTACTTGCGTTTTATTGTTTTTCTCTTTCTCGTTATGGCAGTGATGTTACTGTAATTTATATAAGGTTCTGCTCTCCTTTCTGTCCTGTTAACTATATTGTACTTCTGGAAGTGGACCTTTTTAGTGACAGTGTGTTCAATTCATTGTTGTCTTGCTATGCACTATCTCTGCTTTGGCAGCTTCATTTAAATGAGTGACTGAGAGTTGAAGTATAGCAAAGGGAACTCTGCTCACAGTTCGTAGTATGGCTGTTTCTTTTATGAAAATATATATATATATATATATATATATATATATATATATATATATACTGCACTTCTCACTTTTACTGTTTCTTTTTGAAGTGCATCAATAAAAAAATAAAAAAATGGACTTCTGAAATGTTAAAAATACTTTAATAACTCAATAACAATTCGCATTCTTCTTCTTCTTTTAACTGTGGTACTGACATCTTATAGCTCTTGACAACTGATTGACTTTTTCATTTTGGATTGTAGGAGTCATGTGTTTCTGCCAGCTCAGTTCACTCTCACGGCACTTGGGCTCACTCTGCTCCCCTACCCAACTCCCATTCCCACCCACCCCCACTTCAGCTAAACTTATATATCTTAACTCTTCCCACCTATCTGACAACCAATTAATGTCTTTTCCTCCCCATGCAAACAACCAATTACCTGTTTTACACAAATACTATACAACACCCTAATAGACTGAGCTTCTTAATCACTGCTCCAACTAACTTTACTACACTGTCTATCTTTTCTTCCCTTCTACACTAACAGTTTTAATTCTGTTACATTTAATGACAGGCTCTCATCCATCAATTGGCCCTGCCTCTGTCAGCTTCCCCTCTGTGAAGCACTATTAAATTTAACAATATAGTTCTAGATGTTCTCAACACCCTAGCACATCTAAGGAAAATTAGGATAATATAAAACTATGCGCCTAGTCTTTCAAAAGACACTTGTTCTCTTATGCAGAAAAGAGATAGTGCTTGGAAATCCTGGCTGAAAACTAAATTCCCTTCTTACCTTCAAAATTTTAAGGAACTCAGAAACCACACTAAAAACAAATTAACAAGAATAAATTCTGCAATAACACCCAAACAAAACACTATTAAAATAAAAAAAATTATTGACTGCTATCAAAAACATTCTTCACCCTGGTAGACTTTTCACCTTTAGCCCCTACCCTAACAAGACTCCACAAGAAACTGCCACACTTCTCAACTGTCACTTTTTAGATTCCATTCAGAAACTTACTCATATAGATTCTAATACTTATCCCCCTACCTCTCCCTTTCAGTATACCACCAAAACCCATTTCACTTAAACCTTGTTTCCATCACCTATATTAAATCACTCCTCCATAAACTCAAATCATGTTCATCCTCTACTGAAAATTTAGAATCCCTCTTTCTAAAGCTAGCTGCTGACTCAACAACTTATCCAATTTCTATACTAATTAATAGATCAAGAAGCTATTTTCCCTGATAGCTGGAAATCTTTCTATATTTACCTCTACACAAAGGAGGAAATTCCGCAGATCCTTCCAATTACAGACCCATATCTATTCTTTCTCCACTTTCAAAATTTTTTGAAAAATGTATACATACTCAGCTTCTTAACTTAATTATCTAAGAAAACCTACTGACAACTACCCAGCATGGCTTTCAATCAAACCATAGCACTTCTACTGCCCTTATATCCTTTACTCATACTGTTGCTGAAGATTTAGACAACAATCAACATGTCTCTTGCCTTTTCTTAGACCTCTCTAAAGCATTGGCACATTGTCACACTCTAAACGTCTTACAAAACTATCTGCTCTCAACCTTTCTTCTTCTACTTTTGAATGGTTTTCTAGCTACCTTTCCAACAGGTTACAGTCCATCAGATAGCACACCTCCTGATCCCCCTTTCTTCCCATCCAAACCAGAATCCCCAGGGCTCAATTCTTGGACCCCTATTATTTAACATTTTCACTAACAACTTATACACATCCTGTACTCACTCCTCTGGTATTTAATATGCAGATGACTCCACTCTTCTTTCCTGCCCTGATAACATCTCTTAACTTCACACACTTACGCAAAACTCATTACTTTCTGTTGAAAGATGGTTTACAAAAAATAAGCTTATCTTAAATCCAAATAAAACCAAACTTTTCATTCCTTCCCAAATCTCTTTCTCATCACAAATCCACCTTTACCATTTCATCTCTTAATAACACAGTCATTAAAGTAGAATCCCACACAAAGCTCCTTGGTACTATTATTGATGGTCAATTAAAATTTGACCTTCATGTCCAACACTGTATTAAAATAAATCATCAAAAACTGGGATTACTTTATAGGAACAAAAAATTCCTTACATCAGAATCTAAACTTTATCTAGCTCAGGCATTCCTCCTCCTCAGTCAATTCTGTGCCTCTCCAAGCCCGCAAATGTATAATCCATTTTAATTGCTAAGCTGGAACAAACCTATAATAAAATTGCAAAACTGGCCACAAATCAACCTTACACCTCTCACCATTGCCTTGCACTAAAGAAACAACAGCGACTTGAATTTCCCCAATAGCTGTTACTATCACAGCTACACATAACTCACTCAATATGTAACAAACCCACTGCCTGCCCCTTACTTTCTTCTCTTATGTCCTACTACATCCAAAATCATTCACTTTGAAGTGCTGACCAACATCTACTAGGTATTTACAGGCCTAATAATACCACTGGCAAACCTTTATACAGTTACTCTGTTTCTAAAGCCTGAATCAAATTCCCTATTAATATAAGAAACATTACATAGATAAGTTGATTCAAAAAAGAGCTGAAAAAGATCTGCCCTTGCCAGGGCCCTATATAAATCCTCTCCCCCATCTTTAGTTCTTATAATTTTTTTTCAGTCTTGTTACAGCTTTCACTCTTATGTATTCTAAACTTTGGGATATCTCTGTATCACTCAAGATACTTGATATATCTATCTGTACTTAATTATTTTTCTCTGTTTCAGCCTGTTTAATATTTGATGTTTCTAGTTTGTATGACTCACAAATTATGTAATAACTTAAGCGCTTTAGTTATGTTTCGTTTTTTGTATTTTCTTTGTCATTTTATGTAACAACTTATGTCTCATCTTTGTTAATATAATGTCATCATCTTCTTATTATATATTCTCTGTTCTTGCTTTTATTGTACTGGATCTTTTCTCTTCAAGTCTTCACTGAAAATGGGGTTTTGGCTCAGTTGGACCAACCCGGTTAACAAATGTCAAATAAATAAATAAATAAATATCAAGCATTTCAGCTACATGGCTTTTCAATTTCCATGAGTTTTTTTTTTTTTATCTTTGCACCCCCCCCCCCCATGTGTGCGGCCCTCCCAAGTGAGGTCTGATCATGAATCAGTCTCATTAGAAGTGACAATAACATTTGATAACCTTCCCCCATTAGCAACAAATAAACTAAAAATCTTCTCCAAAGCTAATTACAATACATGACGGCATTAAATGCTTCATAGCCTCTGCACTCACTAATGGCATGGACACACACCTATACTGGGATTTACACCAATGCCTTGCATAAGCATCAATATAAATCTATTGACTTAGCTATACCTGATAGGATCAAAACAAGATCTTCATGAAATAACAAGCCTGCCTGCTGGACATCCGCCATTAACAGGTTATACAATATGAGAAAGAAATTGCTGTCCAAGAGCAAAAAAGAGAGGTCTCTGAATTGTAAGCATTCTTTCCTCAGCTTAAAAAGCAAATTAGATACCGTGTAAGGCATTCTAAAGCTAACTGAATCCAAATTAGCCTCCTTCACTAAGGATAACCATAAGGCCTTCTTTAGCTATGTCAGAAACCTTAAAGGAAAAACAAGATCTGAGCAGAACTGGTTGTTAATGGCACCACATATTCTAATCCGATAGAAATACCCAACCTGCTAGCTGACAGGTTCAGTGAAAACCTCTCCCCCCCCTGTCCCCACCACAAATCCCCCAAAGCATCCCTACCACCTGCCCTCCACCTAGTATCTCCAAGGAACAGGTCATAAACACTCTCTCCAAACCCAAAAATACAGTCTCAATGGGACCTGATAATATCCAAGGCTGTGTACTAAATGGATTATAACAGGAACTAGCTGCACTGCTGTGTACTCCTGTTAACTACAGTCTAAGCACTGGTTTTGTACCTGCAGAATGGAAAACAGCAACCTTCATCCCATTTCATAAAAGAGGTACCTTCACAGACCCAGGGAACTATAGACCCTTAAGCCTGACCAGCCTAATCTGCAAGGCCATGGAAAGAATAAGCATGGACCTTATCAACAAAGATATAGGTGAACCAATCTGGTTTCATCAAAGGGAGATCCTGCCTCTTGAACATGGTGGACTTCTTTGAGAAAGTCATAAAACCCCTGGATGAAGGCACATCCATGCATGCAGTCTACCTGGACTAGGCCAAGACCTTTGATACTATTCCCCACTCAGGCATCATTGATAAACTCATCCAGCTGGAGATCAACACCTATTTTGTCAGGTGGGTTGCAAACTATCTCACCTCTGAATGGAGAGATGATAAAATCAACAAAAGGAAAGAAGTACTGCGAGAACTGAATTCATTCTCAAGTGTTGGTGAGTACCTTCATGAGGTGGACACTGTTTTTACAAAATCTCACCAAGATGACACTGATATATAGATTGTATTTTATATAGCATATATCATGGACAGAAGTAGGTTAAAAAATAAAGAAGATAAGTGGGTGCACAAGTCCCAGGATAAAAAAAGGCCCAATTCTGCAAGGCCGACTGGTTCCAGGACTGGAAAAAATGACAGTGTAGAATCCTCAAGACACAGAAATATTCCTACAATGGGACTAGGCCAGGCCCAGACAGAGGATGGCCCCCCTGTTGTAGAAGAAAGTAGCAGTCCACAAATATCACAACATCTAATAGGACAAAAAAGAGCCATACAGACAAGAGAGTGGACTATTCAGGATAAGAAAGAAATTATGTATTGTTACTATTATGCAAGAAGCCCAGAATTTCCAGACAAATGATATTTGAAAATTTTAAGAGAGAAATTAAAGGAGAGAAGAATACTTCCACAAGAAAAACTGTCAGAAGCTTCAAATAAAAAAATTGTGCTCATTAATACAACAGAACCATGCAAAACACCATATAGACCAAGAAACCTTGTACCCTGTTGAAAAAGAAGGGACTGAGGAAGTGCAAAAATTTAAAGAACAAAATTTAGAGACATTTGAAGGGTATAAAAAAGAAATATGAAAATTGGAAAGAAAGAGATATGGTGCAATATTTATGCAAAGGAGAGTCAAATTAATCAACACAAAAATCCAGCCTCAAAGATATTTGAAGATATTTGAAGAGAAATATAGGCAAAGACATCCAAATATGAAAAATTTCACAATAAAAAAATAAGATCACAAAGATGTGAAGTAGAACAGAAGATTAGTCAAATAGAAGGTAAAAATATAGAAGCTGAAGTTATGGAATATTTGTGAACTGAAGGATTCAGTGTAGAAAGTGTAACACAAGCCATATCACAGCACGATGGAACAACTAGTCCCCAAAATAAGGAGAAACAAGAGGACCAGGAGATATCTGAAGAAGAAATGATGACATGGGAAAGAAAAAGAGATTTAATATGGTGCAATATTTTATGCAAAGGAGAAAGCAAAACTAATCAATGCAAAAAGAGCCGCAGCAAAGATATTTAAAGAGAAATACAGGCAAAGACATCTGGATATGGAAAATTTTACAATACAAAAAAGATAAGAAAGCAAAGAGGAAAAGTAGAAAAGAGGATCATTAATGGAGCAGTTAAAGAAATAAAAACTGAGATTATGGAGTACCTGCAAAGTGAATGATTTAGTGCAGAGAATTTAACTCAGATAACAACACAACAGGACAAAGCAATGATCACCCAAATTAAATAGAAACCAGTGGAGCAGGAAGCATCTAATCAGTTGATATGTGAAGATACTTTGGAGCATCCCATAGGAAACTAGTACAAGTGGAAAGTTGGAGATATACAGCAAGAGAAAGAACAGGAAACTGAGGCAAATCTGACACAATCAATATTGTGGAGTGATATGCCAGTGAATTCCCATATGAAAGAGCAACGGATGGCAAAAGGATGAAACTGAAGAAAACTCAGCACAGGAAGAAGCTATGGAACTTTCTATGGTATGCCCACAGGAAATGGAGAAGAAAGGATATGCCCTCAGTTTAGAAGAAAATGATCTAAGAGAACAGTTGCTTGATTTAATAGAGATGGACAGACATATTAATATCAATGAAAGAAATAGGCTGCAGAAGGTCAATAAAATCCCAAAAAGTTAGAAGTCTGATAAAACAAATGAACACAGTAATTAGGACTAATCCAAAAACAAGCGATGTAGGGGGAATAAACCACTGGTGTGTAAAAAGCAGAAAATAGAAAAAGTTCAAATCGCAGCAGTATTAGGACTGCTCATAGAGATTTATGCGATATAACAGAAGTAAATAGATACATTACTGTGCAGCCAAATTGATAACAGGTAGAGTCTTACCACAAAAACATAGGGTAGTAAGGGAAAAGATGGGGAGAAATCAAATGCCATCATAGAAGTATCAAATAGAGAAAACTATAAAGCAATTAAGACAAGAAGTGTCAGTGTTAGAAGAGTATAGAAGAGGGAACAGATCAACAAAAATACTCAAAAAGATAGACATGATAAAAGCAATGCACAATATTATAACAGATCAAGATTTATCATGCACTATCACAAATAAAAAACTAAAAATATCAGCACAGGCAGAAAAACTTACACAGATAAATATAAAGGAAAAGTACAAAATAAGCAATTTATTGATAACCCAAAAAAGTTTTATAGAGAATTGGGAAAGAAGGAAAAGGAATTGAAAGACCTTCAAAAAGGAAGAAACAACTACATTTTGGAGAAATATTTATGAAAATCATGTGGAACATAACAAAGATGCTAAATGGATAAAAGAAGTAAAAGAAAGAATAAGAAGTTCAAATGTACAGGATATGAAATGGGATGAAGTAATGGCCAGAGAGATTGAAACATAGTTAATAAAAGCCTCTAACTGGATAACCCAGTCCCAGATGCACTACCTAACTTCTGACTAAAAGAATTAACATCTTTGCACAACAATTTAACCATGAGTAAGAACTATTTATATGCAAACCCTGAACAGAGACTAGCCTGGCTAGCAACAGGAAAAACAATGTTTCTATTTAAGAGTGAACCTGCAAGCTACCCTAAAAACTATAGACCAATAACTTGTCTTCTGACGACGTATAAACTACACACTGGAAGTGATGCTGACAGAGTTTATAGTCATTTAGAAGAAAACTCAATTATGGCAATAGAACAAAGGGGTAATAAAAGAAAGTCATATGGAACAAAGGATCATTTGTTGTTAAATAAATTCAAATTAGAGATCTGTAAAAAGGGGAAGAATCTAAGTATGGCATGGATAGACTACAAAAAATCATTTGACAGTATCCCACATTCATGGATAAAAGAATGCTTAAAAATGTATAACATACACCCTTCACTGATAAACTGCATCACAGTGACCAAGAAACAGTGGCAAACCTCTTTGCAGTTACGCCATGATAAAGGAAAAATTGTTATTCCAGGGATAAAAATCCAAAGTGAGATATTTCAGGGTGTCTCTCTGTTACAGCTGCTGTTTTGCCTTGCCGTTAACCCATTAAGCTATCTGCTTAGCAGATTAGTTCATGCCTATAATTTAGCTCCCAAAAAGCAACAAAGTGTAAAGACTTCTCATCTTCTCTTGGTCGATGATTTAAAACTGTATGGCTCATCAGATGAGGAACTGAAAGCACAACTGCAAGTAGTCAAAACTTTTTCAGATGATATAAGAATGTCCTTTGGTCTTGATAAATGAGCAACAGCAACCATTAAAGCAGGAAAGCTGCAGCGTGATGAAAACATCAGTTTGGGACAAGAATGTGATATAAAAGAAGTTGAGCAGGAGGCAGTGTATAAATATTAGGGAATTGATGAAGGATCAACAATAGAACATGAACAAATGCGAATAAAACTCAGTAAGGAATATTTTAGCAGACTAAAATGAATCCTGAAAACAGCATTGACATCTAGGAACAAAGTTCAAACTATAAATCAAATTGCTCTTCCTGTCCTAACTTACAGGTTTGGAGTGAGTGACTGACCCAATGCTCATCAAATGATTTATAAAAATCTCCAATTATGGGACTGCATACATATCTGCTGACCTCACAAGACCCAAAAATAGTGAAAGTTTTGAAACATGACAAGAATAAATCTAAGATGACTTACCTACTTTGTCTAGCAGAAGCATATCGGCATCACGCAGGAATGGAAATCAAACCAGAAGTAGATAAAATTCAGACAGCAACTGAATATGCCAAAAAAAAAAAAAACAAAAGAAAGAATATAAGGTGAATAATCAGATGAGAAAGCAAGAAAAGTGGAAAATGCATAAATATAGTTGCAAGTATAGAAAACTCCTGGAACAACCTAACCTCATATTGATCAGGATTGAACATAGGAGTGGTTATACTGAGACAAATTCAAACCAAAAAATGAAAGGTTAATATTGGCATCCCAAGAATGTGGATTATGTACACATTGGTTTACAAAGTCCATTGAACATGTGAGAGAAACAGACGAATGTAAGTTTTGGAAAACAGAATTGGAAACAGTTGCACACCTTGTTGCTGGTTGTGACATACTAATTGCAGAAGGACTGTATACTGAAAGGCATAATAATGTGGCAAGACTGTTGCACTCAAGATTGTGAAAACTTTATAAAATTAAATTAAGCTCCACTGTCTTGAGGCACACATTAACTAATTGTTTATACTGTGGTCTGGCAAGCTGTCTTGAGGTTTCCAGGGAACATTTCTGTTTACTCAGCCTGTCTTTCCCCTTTCTTTTACAGCTTGTGTCCCACTGCTACTGTATTTTGACTGCATTTCCCTTCATCCTTTGTATCCTACTTAGACTGCATCTGCTCCTCCCCTGTGATCAACTTCCTCTCTGAAGGTACTTAGTCATCCTCAACAACTGGCACCATTTTCAAACAGCCTTTTCATCCTTATGAAGGGAATTTCCTCTGCTTCCCCAGTAAGTGTACACACCACGTAAGTGTTATATGTAAAGCTGTTAGTTGTTAGATCATTCTGTACTTTTTATTGTCTGTACACTGCTTTTGTTATACTGGGTTTTACAGGGTGCTTTAAACTGTTGAGTTTTGCTATACATTTTTTGTGCTGCACAGCGCTCTTCCAATGTTGGTGATATCTTCCAGGATTAGGATATGAGTGAGCATACTACAAACATACTTTTTCCATACAAGTTTTCTGATGCTATTTTTGTTTTTCTGGTTGCTACTGTGCTAACTGCTTAAATAAAACTGTGCAATGTGGTCTGCTTCTTTCAGTTGCAGTTGCGAGGTTGTTTCACATCCAACTGTAACCACAAGGTTTTTTGTAACCAGAGTTCCAATTTTCACAACCACTGTTTAAAGCATTACCTGTATGTGTTTATTTTTATTTTTTCTGGGCACTAATGTAACTGATATACTGCTTCCTATGCATGTATTTATGGGGCTGGTCTCTGTAATATCTACTTTGTTAGTTACAGCAAATGTACTGAATAAATGTTAACTTGAAGAGAATAGTGCAGTTACTATAGAGTACATTTTGTAAAGTGTTCTTACTTGCTATACAGTGTTCTACTTATTGCTTCATGTCTACTTAAGCTGCTTTGTTTGTACAACTAATTTTACTTAAGTTAACTGATATGTACTGTGCTGGTGTGTTTTTATTCTTAAACCTGTATACACTCCCTTAAAGGGCTTACAGTATCCAGTGTCTATTGATGGCATTTTGTAAAATGATTTACTGTATATTTTGTGTTCTACTTCTGCCTCATTCCTGATAACTCTGCTGTACTAATCTATCTCCCTTCTCTTAGAGCCTCCTACTTTCCTTTCTCACCCCCCCATCTTTGTTGTTGCTTCACTCCCTCAAAGCCCTTTTTATTAACAGCCCTGTCTGCTATCCTCCCTGTCTAGTTCTGCTATTATTATGCTGAGACCCTTCCTTAGCAGTCATATATCTTCTGTCCTACATTCCTCCTAATACCCCTGTCCTAACATTTTTTTCCTCTTACAGCTGCTATTTGCAATTTCCCAGTGAGCACACCCGACTAACCCTGCTTAACTGCATCTCCCACCCCTTGGCAGCTTCCTCATGGCAAGAAATACAAGCATTCTTCTCACCTGCAGGGAACCTATTAGTGTCATTAATCTTCCTGCTGTATTAGGCAAGTTTCTGTAGTGAAACACTTTAGTGCTTATTTGACTATTGGCATGCTCACTAACTCAATCAAGTAGTATTGGACTCCCCTATCCCTTCCCCTGAACTTTCTCCCTCTATTCTTCTCTCTTTTTAGCAACTGCTAATATCAAGAGCTGCAAAGCTATACAGAACTAATAATGAGAAAAACATATGTTTTAGGTTGCCATTACATGCATTTTTCTTACCTCTAAGAACTACCTCCTCTTAACTCTTCCACTGTCTTGAGGCACACATTAACTGATTGTTTCTACTGTGGTCTGGCAAGCTGCCTCAAGGTTTCTGCCTGCTCCGTTCACCCTCACTCTGCTTGGGCTCACTCCGCTCTCTGCCCTACCCCATTCCGACAACCCCCCACATCAATTACTTATATACCTTCCATAAGCTCTTCCCTTTCCTGTATACACCCCAGTCAACACCCAGACACACTTACACCAGAATCCTCCCATTCACTCCACCCTAATTATCTTCCTTCTTAATATTTTCCCTTCCTGAATCTTCCTCATTCTTCTCCTTAACTATAGTACCACAACCTTTTCCTAACATGTACTATACATCAAAACCGTGTACTACCTTAATCTCCCTTACCTCCATTCTTCTTTTTTATCCCACACCACCTCGCTACATACTATATTCCACTCCCCAACTTCAACATTTTCCACATCACCCATTGCACCCCACACTAATACCAATAGTTTATCTGATATCTCACCCTCTTTATTCAACTTCCATACTTGGCACCTTACTAAAAGTAGATCCTTTGTCATCATAATCAAAATAATATTAATTTGTAACCCCCACCATCATTACTCAACATCCCTCCATAATTACATGCCACTACCAGACCCTCTCTATATGTGGCAGCATTCACCCCAACCCTGGAACAATCAACCATTCTACCCAAAACCTTTCTTCTAATGCCAAGAACCTCTGCTTCACTACAATTAACGTATGTAGTATCTGTAACAAAACCACCGAATTCCATGCCTAGCTCTCTCACTTCTCCCCAGATATTATAGCACTCACTGAGACCTGGCTAAAACCACATATTGCTAACACTGAAATAATCCCTCCAGAATATAATATACATAGAAATGATTGGCTACATAAAAAAGGTGGAGGTGCTGCATTAATCTACTGTGACACTAGCTGTTACACCATATGATAAACCTATACCAACATTTGGAAATATGGAATTATTACTAGTTAACCTTCACATCAACAACAGAAAACAACTGTGTATTGCTGTACTCTATATTCCCCCAGGTCAAAACATACCTACTCTGGAAGATCTACTATCCTGGTCCACCCTCAATATATCAAATGAAATCATCATTCTTGGCGACACAAATATAAACTGGCAAACTCTCATCTCTGACTCCCCAGTAAATGGTATTAACTTGCACAGGTTTACTCAACTCATCTCTAACCCCACTTGTAAGGTAAAAAAAATGGAATCAACCCTAGACTGGATACTCATCTCACACCCTCAAAAATTCATCAAGGCAGGGACCCTACCCAATACCTTTAGTGACCATCTTCCTGGCTATACCCATAGAGCTCAACTTCAAATGGACAAATTGCATTGTCTAAGAACAACTAGGAATCTTACCCATTTCAATGAACAACTATTCTTAGAGTATCTAAAAACCCACAACTTGTTCCCCTACCAAATTTCTCCCACTGGATGAAGCAGTCAACTTCTTCAATAAAGTCTTTTTAGATATTCTAGACAGTCTTGCCTCCACACATACCAAAAGAGTAAAGCCTAACCATGCCCCATGGCTAACTAAACAAACTAAACAGTTACTTACCTCCAGGGATAAAGCCTGGAAGGAATGGCATAGAAACAGAACCCCATAACTTGAACTCAGATATAAACAACTCCGTAACAATGCCAAAAAGCAAGTCATCAATGATAAAAAAAATATTTCTCTACTAAACTCACTATCCAACAAAATAACCCCAAATTGTTCTGGAACTCTGTTTCCTCTCTCCTAAATTCTGGTACTCAACACAACCCCTCCCCATCTCCTGAAAAAGACCATCAAGAAATTGCCCAAGCCTTCAATTCTCATTTTATTGATACTATCTAAAAACTTGTTAATGATTTCTCTCTATAAACTAACAAAAGTATAATCGGCAGTAGAAACGACAATACACTCTCTAACCACTCCCCTCACATTAATTGTAATTCCAACAAAAACCCATCCACTCCTCTATTTACATTACAACCAGTACCCACCTCTCTAGTTCTTAAACTGCTCTAAAAACTAAAACCATGCTCCCCTTCTTCCGATGGCCTTGCAGCTGAATACCTAAAACTTGCAGCAGATTCTATAGCTCTTCCCATTAGCATTCTCATTACCTGATCAATCTCTGAATCATATGTCCCACAACTACGGAAAAACTCAATTATTACTCCCCTTCAGAAAGAGGGCAACACCAGTGATCTATCTAACTACTGGCCCATCTCCATACTTTCACCTCTATCTAAAATTTTAGAAAAGTGTATTTATTCTCAATTGCTAAAACATCTCACAGACAATAACTTACTCGCACCCACCCAACATGGTTTTTAGCCAGCACACAGCACAACAACAGCCTTACTGTCATTCACCAACACTGTATACAAAGCTCTTGATGCAGGCCTTCTAACATCAGTGGTCCTACTAGACCTATCAAAAGCTTTTGATACTGTGTCCCACTCAAAACTACTTTTACAACTTGAGACCGTAAACTTCTCCCCACACACGCTATCCTGGTTCCATAACTATCTACACAACAGAAAACAGTCTGTTAGATGGGAAAGTAAGCAATCCGATTACCTACTCAACAACACAGGTGTTCCCCAAGGGTCTGTTCTTGGGCCCTTACTTTTTAACATATTTATTACTAATCTGCTAAAGCATCCCTGCAAAGTACACTCATTCAATATGTGGATGATTCGACAATAATTACATCCTCTAACAACATCTCAGATCTCCTAAAGTTAACACGAAATGCATTTACTTCCATCAAATCTTGGCTTAATGAAGCTCACCTACTACTTAATCCCAGAAAATCAAAACTTTTACTTTTCACAACCAAACCTCTAACTCTAGACTTTAAAATATTCTCTCAAAACAATACGGAAATTGAAATTGTAAAAACAGCCAAACTACTTGGCATCACAATTGATGACAAACTATCCTTTGAGAACAATATACTCAATTCAATCAAAAAGACCCATTTTAAGCTTGACAAATTCTATAGGCATAAACTCTATTTGGACAAGTCTACCAAGTTGAAACTATCTAATAGTCTACTTCTACCCTCCTCTATGGTTGCCCCATTTTCACTAACCTACACACATCTCTCCTGAACAAACTGCAGTCGTGCTACTATAAAATAGCCAAGTTTGCCTCCAACATGCCAGTTCGCATACATCATTGCCTGGCCATTAAATCTATAAACTGGTTTGAGTTCCCTCTTTACCTACATTACTCCCAACTTACTCTCTCCCACAAACTACTAAATAATCCAAACTTCTGCCCATCCCTTCAAATTATAATACAAACACACACTCCCACTCTGCATCTTAGGTCCTCTGACAAACAACTCTTAATCATAACTAAACCCAACAAAAGAGCAGGACAATGTCTCTATTCCCATGCCATTGCCAAAGTTTGGAATGCACTCCCTCTCTTACTCAACTAGACTCTTTAAAAACATTTAAATTTGCACTAAAAGAACACTATCTCAATAACCTTGTCTGTTCTTGTAGTCATATAATTAAACCACCTTAAATGTTTTGGCCACTATACACTACAAATACTTTTACTAACTTAATATAGTTGCAATTTACACTATCTGTCTTCGTATCCAATCTCTCTTGCTTTCTTAATTTCTGAGGCTGAATAAACATAATTGATTAAACAATAATCTTACTTATGAGAATATGCAAACAGAATTACTAAAAATCTAACACACTAGGTTTATTTTCTTGTATTGTATACCTCTATAATATGTATTTGCCTTGTATATCTACTTCAGTTTGTATTGTGTAAAAACTTACTTGACTTTCAAAGTTAAGCTGATGTTATGTAAACATTTCTGTGATTGTATGGAGTTTTTCTCCCCGAGCCTCCACTGAAAATGGGTCATTGGCCCAGTGGACTTTCCTGGTTAACAAATGTCATAAATAAATAAATTAGCTGAAAAACACTGGAAACATGAGCCACAAAGCATCATAGAAAATGGTGAAGTCTACATCACATGGGATCACCCATTACCAACAGTTCAAAATAAATATATAGTGGTCCATGAAAGGAAGACAAAAGTAGCATTGATCACTGAAATCACTACATCCACTGACTACAGTGTCTTGCATACAGTGAGACACAAAGTCATAAAATATCAGGATTGCAGGCAGAAACAAGAGCAATGTGGAAGAAAGGTACCCAGACAGTTCCAATAGTAGTAGGAGCAACGGGTCTTATAAAAAGTAATCTATCATCGTATTTAGCTGTATTACCAAGGATCTACTTTCTTTACATGAAAGTAGGTTTCAACAAATAGTACTTACCTGAGCTGAATCCACCAAAGTTCCAGTTCAACAAATGAATGGACTGCCAAGCTCCTTTCCCTGTGGAAGGAACCACTTGGCCACCATGGTGGACTGTGCCCTCTCTTCCGTGTAGTGTGATGAAGTAGTTGGTATATTTAAGTAGGGAGGGTGTGGGGGGTGAAAATTTCATCCGTTTCATTTGGTTACCATGGTAGCCAAGTGGTTTACTGGAGTGGTGAACTGGAGCTTCAGTGGAATCAGCTCAGGTAAGTACAATTCATTGAAATGTACTTTCATGTAAAGTAGATACATTACCAATACATGTAACTCCGTATGAACTGCAGAAAGAGTCATTACTGGGCACATTGTGGATGCTGTGAAAACCACTTCTTGCTGACATTAAAGATTAAAACAATACTGATTTCATGAAATTTAATCATACTTTGACTTTGTAATGGGGTTGATTCCCATCACTATAATAAAAACCCAAATAACTGGAGAAATTAAAAACTGGAGATCAACCCATATATTATCAGGTGGGTTGCAAACTGGCTCACCTATAGAATGCATACAATCAAAAGAGGTGACTCTACCTCCATCATCAGATCCATAACCAGTCATGTTCCACAGGGATCTGTGCTGAGGACCCTATTGTTTGGAATCTACTTCTCAGATGTACAGGCTAAAACAAAAGGCCTATGCATGAGAAAGTCAACATCCTACAAAAGGGACTTGCACAGACAAATGACTAGTACCAAAGTCATTGGTTAAAACTTAATGCAAAAACATGCATTATCTTCCTCTTTGGCAATGGTGACATCCCTGCAGATTACCACATTAATAACACCCTAAGCATGCAATCAGTGATGAGACATTTGGGCACACAGGTTGACAGAAACCTTTTCTTTGACCATCACATCTCCACAGTGGTAAGTAAGGCTTTCTAAGCTTCCCACCTCATAAGTAAGGGCACTGCATCCAGAAGAAAAGAGGTTATAACCCCCGTACTCCTCACTACGCCAATAATAGAGTACAATGGTACCTTTGGTATGTACCTTACCAGGCACCTGCAGCAACTGGAAAGACCTCAAAGGTTTCTTACAAAGAAAATTCAGGGTCTTCAGCATATGTCATACGTTGGTAGACTGAAATCACTGTCACTATACTCTGTGTCTTACAGACTACAAAGTCGTAACCTCTGACTTTCGTATAAAGCAATCTTGGATCCTTTTCTAATGGAAATGCTGCACATTCATAAATCATATGGTATAAGATGCACTATTTCTAGGGAAATCAACCTAGTATGTGACATCAACAGGACTTTTTGGTGAGACAGATATATCTCACAGAGGTTACCTCTTCTCTGGAACAAAATTCCAATTCAGATGAAGCAGAGCCCCTCACTGACACCATTTAAGTGAAATCTGGTTTATTGAATGAGAAACCACAAATTCACCCTGGGAGTTTCACTGCTGAGCTCCTTTCCCTGTGAAAGGAACCACTTGGCCACCATGGTGGACTGTGCCCTCTCTTCCATGTAGTGTGATCAAGGAGTTAGTATATTTAAGCAGGGAGGGTGTGGGGGGCGAACTTTTCATCTGTTATATTTGGTTACCATGGTAGCCAAGTGGTTTACTGGAGTGGTGAACTGGAGCTTCAGTGGAATCAGCTCAGGTAAGTACAATTCATTGCAACGTACTTTGATGTAAAGTAGATACATTACCAATACATGTAACTCCGTATGAACTGCAGAAAGAGTCATTACTGGGCACATTGTGGATGCTGTGAAAACCACTTCTTGCTGACATCAAAGATTAAAACAATACTGATTTCATGAAATTTAATCATACTTTGACTTTGTAATGGGGTTGATTCCCGTCACTATAATAAAAAACCAAATAACTGGAGAAATTAAAAACTGGAGATCAACCCATATATTGTCAGGTGGGTTGCAAACTGGCTCACCTATAAAATGCACACAATCAAAAGAGGTGACTCTACCTCCACCATCAGATCCATAACCAGTCATGTTCCACAGGGATCTGTGCTGAGGACCCTATTGTTTGGAATATACTTCTCAGATGTACAGGCTAAAACAAAAGGCCTATGCATGAGAAAGTCAACATCCTACAAAAGAGACTTACACAGACAAACGACTAGTGCCAAAGTCATTGGTTAAAACTTAATGCAAAAACATGCATTATCTTCCTCTTTGACAATGGTGACATCCCTGCAGATTACCACATTAATAACACCCTAAGCATGCAATCAGTGATGAGACATTTGGGCACACAGGTTGACAGAAACCTTTTCTTTGACCATCACATCTCCACAGTGGTAAGTAAGGCTTTCTAAGCTGCCCACCACATAAGTAAGGGCACTGCATCCAGAACAAAAGAGGTTATAACCCCCGTACTCCTCACTACGCCAATAATAGAGTACAATGGTACCTTTGGTATGTACCTTACCAGGCACCTGCAGCAACTGGAAAGACCTCAAAGGTTTCTTACAAAGAAAATTCAGGGTCTTCAGCATATGTCATACATTGGTAGACTGAAATCACTGTCACTATACTCTGTGTCTTACAGACTACAAAGTTGTAACCTCTGATTTTCGTATAAAGCAATCTTGGATCCTTTTCTAATGGAAATGCTGCACATTCATAAATCAAATGGTATAAGATGCATTATTTCTAGGGACATCAACCTAGTATGTGACATCAACAGGACTTGTTGGTGAGACAGATATATCTCACAGAGGTTACCTCTTCTCTGGAACAAAATTCCAATTCAGGTGAAGCAGAGCCCCTCGCTGACACCATTTAGGTGTAATCTGGTTTATTGGATGGGAAACCACAAATTAACCCTAGGAGTTTTACTTATGTCCTTCTTGGACAGGGATAGTAGTTGACTTAGTTCTACTTAATTTTTTGATATTCTTGGGAGCAGGGGTTGTACTTGGCTAGGCTTGTAAGGACCCTATGGCAATTAACCTAGTAACCACCTATGATCCTATGTAGTTACATTAGTCCAATAAAGCCAAACCTCACTAGCTGAGGACATGCACTTTTTAGCTTTATATTGACATCATCAACACACTATATCCCCCGGATTCACGAATCCTCCATGTAAGACTTAGTAAGTCTTACTTGGAGGCTGCAGTTGAATGGTATGATGTCAGCGTGCCATGAATATGCATGAGGGCACGGTGACTCAACCATAAGTCTTACACGGACGGTGTAAGAAAGCAGGGGGCGTGTCCGACTGCCGAGCAGTCTAAATGTCCAGGCCCCTGCAAGTGTTTTAAAAGTAAATAAAGCAAATACACAAGAGCGAGTCCGCTCAAATGTCCCTGCACCCAACACCACACTCCCTGATATTGTAAACCCCTATCACAGTTCTAAAACACAAAACATTAAATTTATTTTTTTAAATTCCCAAAATAGCTGCCCGTATTTGCGCGTGTGTGCACGGGTGTGCCCATTGCTTAGCTAGAGTTAGCAATTCTGACATGGAAGAGCATAAGAAAGAATGTTTATGCGAATCACACCAAATATCAATAGCATAATGGTAGAGCGTTCGCACAAAGAAGAGGCATTCACGGTTCGAGTCCCACCACTCCCCTTCGTATTTATTTTTTAAATCAGTATATGAAATAATACCTGACAAATATGTTTAAACATTACTAAAAAGCAGTGAAATGGCCAATGTATCAGTGAACAAAATAAATATTTTAAAGGATCCTGATATAAAATTGCCTGCAGTTAAGCAGTGCTTCACCCAGCGCAATAGAGTTGCCCATAGTGTAATAGCACTTCACCCAGCGCAATAGAGTTGCCCATAGTTTAATAGCGCTTTACCTAGTGCAATAGAGTTGCCCATAGTTCAATGGCACTTTACCTAGCGCAATAGAGTTGCTCATAGTTCAATGGTGCTTTACCTAGCGCAATGTGTTTGCACGGACGTGTGCGCTGTGCCAACCAGGGCACTGTAGGGCACCGAGGAGCAACGTAGAGCAAAGTTGCTTAAATGCAGCCACATCCCCTAGCCTGTCTGGATAGTATGAAAATAAAATGAATGACAAGGTTTGAACCCAGGACTCTGTGCATCAGAAGCAATGTACAGAACCACTAAGCCATGACAACATAGGGGAAACAGTCACTATTAACATTCATATACTTACGAATGGTAGTTTAACCATTACTAAGCAGGTCTGTAGTCAGCCGAGAATTTTACAAAACGGCCAATCACAAAAAAGTGCGGGAAATGCGGCATATTTAAACCCCACGGGCGAGAATACATGCCATAACTGATTGTAGCTCACATCTGCAGTTAGAATGTCTGGTTTCGGAGAGGGAACACGCTTCTGAGTGCAACATTGGGGCATCGAGGAGTCCAAATACATGGCTTGGCTCCTTGTCCACCATCACGAGTCAAGACTCCTGCAGGGCCAGTTCTAAGGGACGGAGTACAAGGCAAAGGCTTGGAACCGGTTAGCTCATGACCTCACCAGTGTCACAGGCGTTCCTCGGACTGGTGAGCAGGTCCATCACCACCATGCAGACCTGAAGAGACGAAAGCAGGACTGCCTGAACTAATGGATACAGGAGGCCCGTGGGACGCGGGATGCCCCACAACTGAGTATGTAGCCATGAAATGAAGTATATAAGAATTGATAATGGAGTATGTATAACGGATAGGTATGTCTCAATATCCCTTCATTTACTTTACAGCTGCAGGTGACCGTGCTACGAATCAGCAAGCCTATGCTGATAGGCTGCTAAGGCGGCGCCACCAGGCAGGTTAGTGATTATTCTGCATGTATTGTTATATAAAATATGGGAGAGAGCATGAAAGAAAGTGTTGTAGTCCAATAATACAGCCATAAAATTGCCTGAGTAAGTCCTCTGCATGTACTGTCAGATAAAAACGTCAGAGAGGCAGAAATAGAGTATAGTAACCCATTAAGAAAGGTAAAATATGTCTGGAATAATATCTCTACAGGTACTGTCATATAAAATAAGTGAGTGAGACTGAAAAAAGATTGTTCTAACCTATTAAAAAAGGTATAATATGTCTTGAACATGTCTGCCATATACACCGTTAAAACAAATAAAGGAGTGAGCCTGTGGAAAAGTGTGTAATGTCATTAATAAAGGTCTAAAACCCAGAGTGTGTCTGTTTCACAGAGTCTGAAATGTTGTTGTACCCTTGCATTATACAAACAGTACTGTTTGAAAAGGTGCTGGCAACCCAGAGTTGTGCAGTCCCATATAATGTGGGTGATGGAAGTGCTAGTAGCTGTGAAACATATATACAGTCCACAACAGTCAGTTACTGGCTGGCATGAATAAGTAAACCTGGCACACATGTAGCATGTTATTGTTTCCCCAGAAATGTGAGTGTGTGTCAAGAAATGCAGGGTTCTGTACAAATCGAAGTGAAAATGTCATGTGAAAACATCCCAGATATGTAGATAAAGAAATATAAATGCAATCAAGAAATATGTAGCAGTAACATCTGCATCCTGGACAGTTAGTATGTCAGATATAGGTCAGGCATATATTGAACTAGCCAAACCCATTACACAACCTAATGTATGGTGGCAAGTGTAATAATACAGGTAGGGGATATACACTTGCAGTCACTAGGAATGTAGTGTAGACTAAAAGGTCATTATAAGATGTTAACCGAGGTTTTTTCTACACCCTACTGTATGTGCATAAACCATGCAATTCCACACCTCAATGGGTATGTGTAATCTTAAATATTTGTTGGGACATATGTCCTATTGTTCTATAAATATTTGCATTCACATTGATACATGTGCCCTGTTTAAACACCACAATCATGGTGGCCTGTTGCTACCAAACATCCCTGCATACTGTTGGAATAACCACTGTGGTTCAATATATGCATGTGTTATGCTTGCTGTTCAACTGTTGTACCCTTGGTGTGTTGGGTTAATGGGAATATTATTGCATGCTGTTACAACTAATCTGGAATGCTGTTCTGCTTATGTTGTAATTAAACACACCTAATCACAGAACGTATGGGAAGGCCGGTCCCAGCGGACCCACCTGTCCCTCCTCAGCCGGCGAGTGCACCTGGCACCAGCAGGTCCGGTGCCCAGCCCGGGCTCCCCTCCTCCATTGGTCCTGTGCCACCTTCGGGTGGAAACACTGCAGGGGATGGGGCTCGTCCCCCCCATGCAAGTGTGGGCGGAGAAGGGCCACCTGTCACCCTTCAAAGTGTCCGGGCTGTGGTGCATAGGGAGATCCAGTGTTCAGTCGCTGATCCCCTACGCCAGCTTGAGGCGAGAGTGGCGCGTCTCACGGATGAGCCTGCCCATCCTATGCAGCCCCCAGCACAGCCACCCTCAGGGCTGTGAAGGCTCAGTGGTGACTGCCCATGGGTGGGGATCTCAGTTCCACTGTTACCATCTGTGGGCTCATGGGCTTGCGATTTCAAACATCCGACCCCATCAATTGTGTTCACCCACCCCATGTGTCATACACCGTCCCTGTATGCATCTTGTCTGTCTTGTCTGTTTACCTTCCCAACCTACCTCCCTGGACATGCCTACTTCCTCTACCTCACTTCCCACTCTCACCTGAAAAAAAAAAAAGGGCAATCTGGACCCACAAAAGAATTACGCCCCATACATAGCTGACCATTTCGCACACATGTCCATCAGAAAAACATGTAAACTGATCATTTGAATTGGCAGTACAACATACTTTGTTGCCTCACCCCTCTCCGAGGGGTGGAAGGTTTCAAATTTCACTCCTAATTCATTGCATATGCACAGCTGTTGCTGTTAAAGAAATGGACAGCTATGGACCTTTCCTACACCCGTCCTGCACATCCCGAGCTTGTTTACCTACTGTGTGTCCCTTTTTGTGTCCCCTTTTTCACCACTTTCCTATCTCCTCATTTTCTTTCCTTTAAAAGAAATTAGCGCGGGGGTTAGCGGGAGTAAGCACTTTTAAGCAGTAGTAAGCGGGATTAAGCAAGCGTGTGCATGTGTACGCTTAGCTAAGCGTTGCTAAGCATCATGCAAACCCGTGCAAACCTGCTTACAACTGCTTAAAAGTGCCTTAGTCACTCTATGGCAGGGCACTTGTTCTGCTGAGCAGCAAAAAAAAAAAACCTCTGCCAGTCTCGAAGCCCAGACCATTGACACAATAGACTGCATGAATTACCACTAAGCCACAGCAGATATACAAATAACTTGGTTCTGAAATAAATATATCGTGCATTACAATGAGGGAATGTAAATGGAAATTAGGAATGGTATAACACAAATCCTTTTCTGTGGGTCTTTACCAGCAGTGGTTGTGGAATTGCATGACATGACTGTGAAAGGAGAACCAGCCATCCTAGCAGGGAATAATGTTACAGTAGCACCTTACAAACACCACACAGTATCAGACCAGGATTAATACTGGCCACAGGAATACAGTGCAATAAACACATTTGTATGGCAGTTAATTGTGTAAGTGAGAAAAAAGCACATACTCCCATGTATCCTGTGTTAGCATTTGGAGGGGTGCGTACATGTCTACACTGAGATGTGTGTACTGGAAGCAGCAACATTCAGGTTTGAGTACAACATGCATATAACTGGCTACAACCCTATCATCAGATAAGAGACATATACCAACCTTCAGACTGACACAACGGTGTCCAGAGCAAACAAGCATGGGCCCCACCTTAGAAATCTGAAAGGGCTAAACCTACCTAACCTAGCATTTTATAGCAGTGGGCTGCAATCAAAGTGAGTAATGCAATCACCAAACAGCAGGCTGCATGCAATTACTGAATGGTGGGCAGCAACTGGTGCAGAGGCTTTCACATGCACAAGTGCAGATACCTAGAAAAGCAGGCTGTATCTGCAGTCCACATATGCAATTATATCATTGCAGGTGCTGTGAGATAGAGAGTGAGAGAGAGAGAGAGAGACACGAACACAGACACAGATACTGACTGAGACAGAGACAGAGACAGAACAGAACAGAGTGAGAAACAGAGACAGAACATTGAATAGAGGGCGAAAACCAAAAAAAAACACCAATAAAAAAAAAGTACAAAACCGTAACACACGGAGCAGGGAAATACTAAGGAAAGGTATGTAACTCACACGTATGTGTTGGCATGTTGTAGATGATTCTGAAGAGTACTCTACACACTGCAAATCATCCACGTGTGGCAGCAGTATGCATCTATCTGTATCTGCACATGTGCATAGGGCAAGGGGCATACTGCAACTGTTAGTGAAGGGTGGACAGATATCTGTCAGTGAAGGTTGATATGTGCATATGTCCATGTAGGTCGTAGTTTGTGGCTTAGAAAACAGCATGCAGTGCACAGGAGCAGCCTTAGGTCAACCGGTGCCCTAGGCAAAAGGACTCCACGGCACCCCCTACCACACTTCCTGGTGCCCCCATCCTTGTCTTACTACACTACATAAATAGTGGAAAAGCACCCCAGCTAGAGTGGCGCCCTAGGCGGCCGCCCAGTTGGCCTATGCCTAAGGCCAGCTGTGGTAGTGTTGATATATGTCATGTGGTTGTTAAATGCTGTGGGACAGATTTGTCAGATCTGCTGTGTTACAGCCAGTGAGGCCTAACAATGCTACAAGGGCTGTGGACACCCACATGCATTTTGCACAACACCATGCAATTTAATCACATACCTGTACATCCCACAACTGTCGCATAAGTGATATCCCCACCATGAAAGGTGGACTGTACATGTGCCTATATGTACATCCATGTGTACAGCAATGGATGTGTACATGTATATGTAGAGATATGCATGTATATCATATATATATATATATATATATATATATATATATACATATATACATATATAGATATATATATGTATATAGATATATGTATATATCTATATATATAGATATATGTATATATCTATATATATAGATATATGTATATATCTATATATATAGATATATGTATATATCTATATATATAGATATATATATATATATATATACACATATAGAGTGAGAGAGAGATACAGAGAGACACGGGTTCATATGTACCACAACAGGTGTGTGGTGACCAAGGCATGGACTGTAGACAAGTGTTGATACTGCAGTGCCATTCCACCTTCCCAAAACAGCGTACCCATTAACTACCACATAGGTAGAGATCTACCTAACAGTAAAGGTGTGATAAGGGAACATGGGACACAGGTGGACAGTAGCCTCCGCTTTGATGAAGACAGTGCCACACTACACCTGTAATCTGTCTGTGTGGTATGTGTCATGACAATAGGTGTGTCAGCTATAGAAGTATAGGGTAAAGTTCCCCTCTACTCATCACAATGCCCTGTGTGGTATGTACTTCACATGACAACTACACCAGGTGAACAGGCCACAGACAGACCCCCCAGAGGGTAATACTGGCTGCAAACAGATGCCCTATGCAGACTGATTCACAAAACCACAACTACACGGTATTGCATACAGGATACATGCTCTAGGGCCCTACACCTTGTCAGCTCACTAAATGGCACATGCTGGAGGGATAGGTTCCCATCTCAGAGATATGCCATACACTGGAATAGACTGCATAGCAATAGCAAACAAGGCTCCTCCTTAGCAGTTTTTATAAATACCCATGATGATTGTGTGGGAGATTGGTGATACACCCCAGGAAACACCTCTGTGGTTCAGGTTGGCAGGGGCAAGTGAAATCAAAGTACGTGTGTGTCAAAGGCCAGGGTAGCATATGGCTAGGCTGCCATAGGCCCTAGGGCCAATAGCATATTACCTACCTATGACACTATGCACTCACACATGTACTTAATGCAATAGCTGCTATGTGAGGTTGCATAAGGGTAACGCTGAATGTGTGCAAGGTCTGTAAAGGTGTGATAGCTTAGTGTGATATTGTATCTGACATGGTAGTGCCTATCCTAGCTGTGAGGACAGTAACTGATGTGTAATGTACTGTTAGGCAGACATAGTAGTACGGCAGATGATGTGTCATAGTTCTCCGTTGACGAATGTGGTGTCTCATTGTAGGCTAAAGCAATACATGTCTGCTTAGTGAGTGGTACTGCTGGTGAATCCCTCACCAATATGAACTGTAGTACTACCTGAAGCTGTAGATCTAAACAGCACAGTATGGTGTGTGCTCACATTGCTTGGAAACACTGTCATGTGTGTTTCCTGTAGTCTCCACAGAGGACATAATGCAGAAATAAGGGTGTGTAAGTTTTGGGGACACACTACTGTATGGTACACAGGTAATGCTCATCTGTGTTGGCATACAGTGGTGCGTTGTATGTATGTCTGATGTGTGTGTGATTATGCCTGTACAATGTCTGCAATCATATGTGTGTTACAGGGTAAATGTGTGTATCCAGCAACATATAGTAACAACTGGACACATCTGTTAGGCAGGGCTATGGCATCAATGACTAGGGTGTTTGATTGGTACTACTGTACCTGTACTATACATCCATTGCAATGGATGACATCTCTGTTTGTGCATCGGTGTGATATACACCCCTGTCTTGAGGTTGTGCAATGTGTCACAAACAGTGTGTCAGGTACTACTGTATAGTGGTGTGATATATAGAGTCTGCCAGGCAGTGTTAGTTAGTTGTGGCCTGAGAACCAATAAGTGGTATTGAACGTGTGTAACCTCTGACAGACAATAGGATGGTATATATGGCAGCAAAGTGATATCTGTGGGTAAAGGTGTAAAGTGTGACACAGGACACTCTCACACATATTGTTCATATCTTTTTTCATCCAGATGGCCCACCACCGCAACCCAGTGTATACAGCAGATGAGGAAGAGGTGATACTCGACAGCCTACTGCAGTGGTACACAATGCTCATCTCTAAAAGCAGCCAGCACCAGCAGGAGCGGACTGCACTGTGTCAGGAACTTGTTAGATGGGTAAATGACATAGGCATGCATAACCGGACATATGAGCAGGTATGCCAATACTGCTGCGATTTAATTAGACAAGTCCGGCGGTGTGCGTCTGATATCCAAAGACAGCAGCTTGCCACAGGTGGAGGGGTGGCCATTCATCCCCCCCTCACCAGAGTGGAGGAGCTGCTCCTAAGCGTGGTGGCTCCTGGACAACAGCTACAGCAACCACTGACATGTGTTGTAATGGAGGCTGGAGCCATCCAGCACATCCACCTGGAGCAAGCAGGTAACATACCCAATCTGTAGACTACAGTTAACTGTATTGTTAGATTATGTGTACGTGAGATGTGTACTGTGTGTTTAGCAGTTCAGTTGCCTAGTGTTGTGCAATACGGATAGTTTGAATGATATCCCTACACCTGTGACTGTTGACTGTTGTTGTATTGCAGTTTAGCATACCCACTGTAGCAATGCCACAGTTGTGGCCACTGACGAACCCTCTCATATTCTCGTAGGTCCCTCTGGTGTGATGGCAGGGCAGCCGATCCATGCTGGTGAGTGTGTTATACCTGCAATGTTGGTAATGAAATATGCATGTCATAGGTGAGGTGTAGGCCATGTACACATAACACACCTATGCCTAATGCATGCCGTGCATGTTTGCTGTGAGATGTTGCTTAGCTCAGTAATGTCAGTAGCTGCCTCACTGACATGCAATACACAGAGCATGACACATAGTTGTGGCAACCCCATACTGCACATTGGATAGGCATAGTTTCAACACCTGTACACAACATAACACATTTATCACATGCAGTACACAAAGTCATGCTACATATGGCGTAACCACACACCCACTGTAAGGTCACATTTCACTATCCCACATGTCATCCACACACACATGATGTACCTCGGGGGTAGAGGCCTATCATGGGGCTGTGCAACACTCCTCAACACATAACACAGTCATGTGAGGCAATGCTTCCTACTGGGCACCTCATACACCCATGTACAAAGTGGCTGTGTAATAGTGAACGTATCCACAGCACTGCATTTCAGGTCCAGCATGCTAGGCGGTGGTCTGTCACACAGTAGTAGCCGTGAGTGACCACAAGATGCATGATGATGATGATGGCACATGGTACTACACCCCATCCGGTTACAGTGACAACAGTACTACACATAGCAGTCTTTGCTGTGCACCTCATTGTTCTGTGTGTGCAAACATATGCATCTATACACACCATGCATAGCATGTTGTGTGTTTGCTTACATATGCTAGTACACACATTCTGCACATCAGTCGCCATCTGTATAAAGAGTCACATATATGTCCTGGAATGCTATTGGGTGTATAGGTCACATGACACACATTGGGTATGTGTGGTGTTTAATGTTGCAGTTGTTTAGCATGCCATGTCGTGGCTGGCACTGACATATCTGCAATATGTCCCACACTCACCATAACCACTGTACAATGTCCATGTCGAGCATTGGGATTCCTTCATGTCTACATGCACCACTCATCCCATGTCTGTACATTGCATGCATTCGTTACACCTGTGCCCACTATTATGTGCTATGGACACAGACACTGTCATCAGACATGGCAATCTATGTGTCACACAGATAACACATGCAGCCATGGTATGTATACCATTGAGTGGTGGTGCACATGACATTGCAGAGCAGATAATACTTGCACAGCAATGTTGTCTCCATGTACACATTCTGTTCTAGGGTGTACCCAATCACTGAACAACTACACTCATGCATCAAAGCCATGTATAATGTCATTAGATAGGGCTGTCTACTCTTGCACTGCATGGTCTTCAGCAACACATATTCTGCATGCTGACATGTGTGTGGTGATTGTTTGCCTTGTGATACTGTCGCCCACCATCACCCACTATTGTCTATGTGTTGGATTGCTGGTGTGTGTGTGTGTGTGTGTGTGTGTGTGTGTGTGTATGTGCTGCGGTGAGCAGTGTAGTTATGTCCATGTGTGCATGCGTGCATGTGTTCATGTGTGCATGTGTGCATGTGATCATGTGTTCCTATGTTCATGTTTTCATGTGTCCATGTGTGCATGTGTGCATGTATGCATGTGTTCATGTGTGTATGTGTTCATATGTGCATGTGTTCATGTGTGCATGTGTGCATGTGTGCTAACATCACGTACAGATTGTAAAGTGTGTTTCCTGTCTTCCTTCCACAGGTGCTGAGTTAGGGGTGGCTGAATGCAGCAGGGAACCTGATGTCACCGCCACTGATAGTGGAGATGATGAGACATGTATTGTGGCACAGGAAGGTCTGACAGGGTCCTGTCGTTGGTCCACCAATTGACACTACACAGTGGTCAACCCCGTCTATGCGCACACTCATACTGCCAATGCATCCCTCGTCACCAATGGCCTTAGCTGAGGGACAGCATACAGTTGGCATTGACCAGGAGAGTGTGGTACCTATGGCACGTGCATCCCCTCACAGCAGCCATAGGTGGATTACTGGAATGGTAACACATAGGCCGATGTCCAGGGGTTCTCGGGGGAGCACCACTAGTCATATTGCCCCTGGCAGATGTGCCCCCAGAGGTATTACAACCTCCATTATGTTCTGGGCTGTAATGCAGGCACAGGCACGTATGGAAGGTACACCCAACAGGGACTAACGGTGCAGAGGGCCCATTACACTGCTATCAATGACAGCATCCGTGACCTTGCCGGTGCCATCTAGAATTACACCGAGGTCATTGATAGCCGTTGGAGAGAGACATTAGATGTCCTCCACGATGTGTTAGCCATGAGCCAGGACCATGCAGGACAGATGGGAAGCCAACGTGGATGCAGTCCAGCAACAGCATCAGCTGGCAGTCGTCGCGGACAGACCACGGATCACAGCCGCTCCCGTAGTGGCAGTACCAGCCCTAGCAATGCTGGGGCTGGCCTGTCCACTGACCGTCTTACTAGACCACATGCACGTGGCACTGGCCAGTCCCAGCAGGGACATGGGTCCAGTCATCATACCTCTGCCTCTGATGACAGCACCCAGTCAGGGTTGGTACCCGATACTGCCCGTAGCACCCCTGCTAGGCACAGGTACGGTGTCCATGGCTGGAGACAGTGAGCTGTACAGCCTAGCAGGTACAGTCTGTGTCTGTCCCACAACTGCCCCTATATGGCAGCCACATGGTGGAGTTGTGTGCATTCAGACACACACACATTTACCATACAACTAGGGCTCACACATACACACACACATTACATCAACATTGGCCCATGCAGTACTGTTGTCCCTCACACACACACACACACACACACACACACACACACACACATGTCGATTGGATGGGTCAATGTCAGGCTCTGGCAAACCTACAACACACCCGGTGCATGTGATGACACCTGTGCCACCTCCTGTCATCTGTAACATTGATGCAGGAACAGGCTAACATGGTTCTGATGCACAGGGTGACATTATAGCAGTGTAGCAATAGTAGCAAGTTGACAACAGGAAAGTGTAATGATATCCTTGTAGGTATACCTGAGCAGGCATTATGCATCACAGCTGTGATAGTCATTGTAGCATTGTTTACACCAGTGTTAGTCCTGAGTATGTAATGTCCACCCATGTGCCACTTGGCTGAAGTGTACAGTGTTGCCAGCATGTGTTAGTGAGTGGACAGTATGTGTGTGATGTGTGCATTACAAATTAGTGGGTCTACATCTGTGAACATGGTGTGTGCACACTATCTGCATGTATGTGCATAGTGGACACATGGGATGTGTGACATACCCTGTTCTACACATTGTTAACATCTCATGGTATCATTCGATGGCCAATATGCATTCTACTACAGATATGTACTAACATGGGTACACATGTGTGTATGACATGGGTTGGTGGTATGCTGTGGGTGATACTGTTGATATCTGTCAATGATCTGCAGTCTGGTAGTATACACCATCTCAACAGCATGACTATAATCAATCATTAGATGATGTCCTGACAAATGACTCACAGTTGTAGGGAACTCAGTAACAGTTGGATCCTTCCAGTACTATACAATAACAGTAACCAGTGGTATTGACCGCCACACGTTCCTGGGACCACACCTGTGTGGCATATAGCCCTCTTAGGTACATGCAAATACACTAGGGATATGTCCATCAACATCTGGAAATGCATGCATTGACCTACACTGCATTCCCTGGATGGGATGCATATCCTACACAAGGGTATTATACAGACAGATACCTGTTGTCCAGTACATGCTGTATAGCAGTAAGCCATCTATGGCATATTCATCCACATTTACCATACATACTATCCCAACAGTACCACATAGGTGGTAGGCCTCAAAATGTATGCTGGGTACCAATGTGTACAGACAGACACGTGTTATGTCATCTGTCCCTTGGTATCCACATATCCATAGGTATTGTGGTGTCCTTTGGTGTTTCACATAACACATTAGGGGCCTGCATGCATATCCACAGGGCTGGTGTACACCTATAATGACTGTCCGTTATTGCCAGTCATTGTTGTGTATGAACATGTCTGACATATACCCCGGCAATTACCCTCACTCACAGTACTCTATAGTACATGTCATGGGTGTGTGTGGCAGAGATGTCCTTGGCCACGGATCACTACATTGGTCGGGCTTGACACAGACATACATATGTGACCTGTGATTTGTGAAGCAGCGGTGCAATCTGTCGAAGGTTACAAATGTATTCATGTCGTATGCAGGCTTCACACCTATGTACTGATTGAGGTCACATGTACACATATTTATTTGACACGCAGATACCCGATGTGTGCAATGCACATACTGTTTGAAACATATGTCATACCGTAGTAAAAGCAAAACCCACACTGCATTGACCACTTGTGGCACACACACTTGGCGTTTGCAGGACTCAAACCCCTACCTAACTATGTTATGATACTAGAGAGATACACATTAACATTGCGCGCTATATACATTACTGGGTGGTTTATGTTCTCCTTGAATATTTGTAGGATGCTGACATTATCAGACTTTCCAAAGAGGGATGTACCTCTTTTAATGTGTTTTCCCAGTCACCAAAAAGGCTACTCCTCTCAAAGAAAACCACACACATACACACCCCCACACACACACACTTCGCATTTTCAGGACTCAAACCCCTACCTAACTATGTCATGATACTGGAGATATACGCATTAACACAGCGCGCTATACGCATTTCTGGGTGGTTTATGTTCTCCTTGAATATTTGTAGGATGCTGACATCATCAGACTTTCCAAAGAGGGATGTACCTCTTTTAATGTGTTTTCCCAGTCTCTCTCAAAGGAAATCACACGCATACTCTTGACATTTGCAGGACTCAAACCCCTACCTAACTATGCTATGATACTGGAGAGATACGCATTAACACGGCTCGCTATATGCATTACTGGGTGGTTTATGTTTTCTTTGAATATTTGTAGGATGCTGACATCATCAGACTTTCAAAAGAGGGATGTACCTCTTTTAATGTGCTTTCCCAGTCTCCAAAAAGGTTACTCCTCTCAAAGGAACCACACACATACACCCCCTCCACACGCACTTGGCAGGACTCAATCCCCTATCCAACTATGTTATGATACTAGAAATATACGCATTAATACAGCACGCTATATGCTTTATTGGGTGATTACTGTTCTCCTGGTATATTTGTAGGATGATGACATCATCAGAATGGACATGGTAATGTGTGTACACATTGTTTTGCAATCCCAGGAATGATCCATGTAGGTTGGCAGGTATCACCAGCTTGTACAGGACCCCGTGAGTCTCACCTTGTGTGATCTATCTGTGGACACATTGACATCCCTTCATATGTCAACACATATCTATGCACAGATTGTTGATTTAGTGGATACGACATGTGTCTTTGATGTTGATGAAGAGCTGTTCAAAGTCTATGTGGGACATGTGTAACTCAGTTCCATGATGTATGTCCTGGGTGGCTGCCTTGCAGATGGTGTAGCATGCTTGGGAACCACGATCTGCACATGAACATACCACAGTTGGTAGGGTTGTGTGTTTGTCGGTTTCCAATAGCTCTGTTTATCACATTTGCCATGATGCACTCCATGGCCTTGCAGATCAGACTTTATAGGCTTACTGGACTATACTTCCCATGGTGTGTTGTGCACCCATACATGTGGGGAGTGCCTTATGTTGTTGTAACACATTCGATGGTTCCAGGTCCTGTGGAGTGGGTGCGGCTCAACAGACTGTTCAGGTGCAGGGTCTGTTTGTTCTGTAGTGCATGCATGACACATATTGGGAAACAATGTAATCCAAGTGCTGCCATGCTTTTGGCTTTGGGGGGAGCTGTTCAGCCATTCTACACGTGATATCTCTTGGTATGATGTCAGGGACTATCGTCTGTGGGAGGTGGGTATGTATACATGGGCCTGTCTGATAGGATGTTGACAATGTCAGTAAGGTACAGTTGTCCCTGACTCAGCACATATACGCGTGTACATTACTATTTATTACATAGCTGAAGGACATGTCATGATTCTCAGTCTGGACTCCTTCTCAGCTACTTTTTACAAAACACCAACAAACCTGAGCACTAATCCCGGTTATACTCTTTTACACACTTAACACCCTACTGATCCTTTGTGGTCAGGCAACTGAGTATGTCATCAGAATACACTGGCATGTCCAGGGGTCGGTTTAATGTGTACTCTCCAGTCCAGCTAGTGAATATTGTGGTTATGACACAATGTCACATCTGCCTCATGTACACAGACAACCCTCTCCTCCTCACATCACACTCACATATATGTGGGAGATGTAACAATATTGACATACAGGACGCTGAGCTCTCTTGACCCATGACTGGCATAGTCTATCAGGTGGTGAGGGTGACCACACATACCACATATCAGTCTCACATACACCGATAGTGACAGCACACAAACCACATTATCATACATACACATATTCGAAGGCTCTGCATACACTCTCTCTGCCTAAGCAGCAGAGACCTCCACAGCAGACACACATACAACTGCTACCCCACTACAATGCCCACATGTCACACAGTTCACAATGTCAGTGTGCCATGCAGTCACTGGCCTTTGGGCTAAACAACACACCTGATACACTTGTTATAGGTGACACTTACTGTAAAACACACTGTCGTCCCACTCACCAGGCCAAACAAGGGAATAGTCACTTTGAGCTGTCTATCAGGTGCCAGAATCCGCCACATAGCACATGCACTCAGGTCACTCCAAAGCAAGTCCAGGACTGGCTCCATCATTGTCCAAGCTGGTGCATACAGCCTCAGACGTTCCTCTCTGGACCACATGACATGAAACATAGAGGAACTCTGTGATCATGTCGCCTAGCCCAGTATTACCCTGACCTTGTCTAGCATCTTACACTCACCAAGTATGATGTCACAATATACCAACACACAGATCACGGTTAACAGTTGGCTAACATATTGGTGTTATTCAAAGGGGATACAGTGTCTGTCACCCTGGGGTGACATGCTCAACATGCCACGTAGCTTCCCTATGGACAGCTTGCACCTGTCACCCTTGGACCTTTGCATACTGGCTAGGGCACTTGCTGCCACCATAGTGCCTTATTTAAGCGGGACTCAAAGGACAGAACCACCTCCATAGACATTACAGAGTACACGACACTGAGGGTAATGATGCTCAACACCAGGTGCATTACCCTCAAATTGCGCCCACTCAGGAATCTCCTCAGTATGGAGGATAGCAATATCTGTGCACTAACAGACACATGGTTCAGGCTCCCACATGCACACCAGCATTACCAGGTTGTATTTTGTACCATGCTTTCAGATCACATAACTCGGAATGGCCAACACAAATAGGGGGTGTATCCATATACATCACAGATACACATACCTCCTGGTTGGTAGCACTGCACAAAGCATCACAGACCATACATATGCACCTAACATTGTGCAAATCGGCCGTTTGGTTTGTTGCCTGCTACAGACCACACTCCCCAACTCAGCAACCCCACTCAGCTTTCCTGGGAACATTGGACAATATGAAGGTCTCCCCAAACACCATTATATTGGGTGACGTCAAATACCCACACATTGACTGTGGATAGTACTCAGGCCACAACACCCTCGACCAACAGTAGCTACTATTTCTACACTCATATGCTATGGCACAACCGGTCACCACACCCACACGAGGGGACAACATATTGGACATGATCATCACCGACATGGGGACTCTATGTTCCACACCTCCGATATACCCTTCATTGCTAATGGCAGAACATACTTTCTCTCACTGGACATCCATATCCCGTCCACACACCCTTCCTGGGTAATGTTGGTGAACCTCCCATACGAAAATGTCACACTCCTCCAAACCATGGTGGTATCCTTCAGAGACTCTGAGTCAGTGGTAAGTATGACTCAGACTGCTGTATCCTTTACATACACATTCTATGAACACCTAGTGGACCGCATGGATCGTTACATCCAAAATAACAACTGGACTCATTCCTGCAATGGCAGTGGACCTGTGTGGTAGACCCCAGCTATTCATATGCTTTACAACAAATGGAGGAAGCTACTACATGATAGAGCACAATCCCTGACAGGGAAGGCATCTGTGATCTGTACTAGCAGACAGCTACAATCACTTGGGTAATTATGTCAGGCACGCTTCTAACGGACAATTGCACCAGACACGTCGGACACTCACAAGGCCTTCTTCAGTCGATTCAGGTACCTGGCTGGACACTCACTGATATGCTGTGTGTTACTGCATACTGACTAAACATACCCTGAACCCACTGACATTGCCATCATCCTGGCAGCAGGTTCAGTGCAGATGTGTCCCCCACATCCCCCCTAAACTGGTACTGTCCATACCAACAGAGTGTAACCTCCCAGACATCACGAGTAAACAGGTGAGTGCTTCCCTCCCCACAGCAGACAACACAGCATCAATGGGACCAGATGGTGTCCCAGCCTGTGTCGTATACAGCCTTCATGACAGACATAACACTCACATTACGTCACAGTTCGACATAGGAGTTACTGCAGCATATGAACCCACGGAATGGCATACAGCGATAGTGGTCCCGCTCCACTGAATACTGCCACAACAGACCACAGGCAATATCGGCCTAAAAGGCTAATTAGCCTGTTATGCAAAGCTATGGGGTGTATTGTAATGGGGCTCATGTACATAGACATGGGAAACCTACAGACACTGGGTCCTACACATTACAGCATTGTTGTGGGCAGATCTTGCCTGTTGGACCTGTTCATATTCTTTCAACAGTTACCAGGTCCATCAGTGTTGGGACGGTTGTCAACACAGCCTGCCTGGACCTTGCACAACCCTTCAAGACAATACCCCGCTTGGCCATTATGCATGGGCTCCCCAGCATCAATATTGACACATATTTGACACGATGGATTGCTACCTGGATCAGGGATAGCACCCACATGCTTAGTGTTGCAGGTGCCATGTCTGACTATACACCAATTACACATGGCATCCCACAAGGCTCAGTCCTGGGACCTCTCTTGTTCAGTATATATTTGTGTGATGTACAGGCTATCTCAGGAACGTTATGGCTGCCCATGTTCACAGATGACTGCAAACTGGGTGCCATAATCATCTCTCCTGCTGGCACATGCATACGCATACAGGGTCTCACAGAGATAGGTTGAATGGTGCCTGAGCCATGGCCCATGGCAACATGCCATTAGTTGCATAGTCATCCCCTTTGAGGATGACAAAATGCCCACACATTACCACATAGGTTGTAATCCATTACATACAGTAGTGGTTGTTACGGTTTTGGGGACACAACCTGTTCATACTCTCGCCTTTGACAATCCTATTGCCATAGTGGTTAGACAGTACATCTACATAGCCCACCATATCCCACATGGTTTCACATGTTGATCACATGTGGTCATTGTGCCCCTATACTCTTCACGACCATGCTTGGTTACTATACCACATTTGGGATGTACCTTACCTGACACCTGCAGCAACTGTAATGGACACAAATGTTACTCATCGAGCAGATGTAGGGACTCACACGGATGCCCTGCACAGTTCTGATACAGTAACTCCAGCTATACTCAGTCACTTACCACCTACATGGATGTGTTGTGTGCCTGTAGTTGCAGGCAATATCTGACTCAGACTTACTGGACATGCTCCACCTCAGGATATTCGACTCCCTTGGAGCTACACACTCCAGGGACATATACCTCAGCACTGATGTTCAAAGGACATGCTGTGGGGACAGATTATTATCAGAAAGCCTCCACTCAATACGGAGTGTAGTCCCGGTTTTGCATAGGCAGAGCCACCCACTGACCACCTACAGGTGACATCTTGACATGTGGATGGGTGATCACATGTTTACCCATGGGATATCTTCTGGGTCCCTGCTAGACAGAGGCACAATACACTCAACATGAATGGGCTATCTTGTGTGACCTACTATTCAGAGGCACAGTGTTCTGATTAGACTGGGTTGCAGAAGCCAGACACACTCTGGCTATGCTTTGTACATGCCCTAGGGCAGATAGCCTAGTATCAACCTCTGAACCTATCATAATTTTCATGATGCACGATGTTTATTGCTGATACTGTTTGCAGGTTTTTATCATCTTTGCTTTCACACTATCTATGAACCGCTTAGGTATCTGCAGAACATATTTGCTTATGGCAGGGTTCACTATATTATTTACATGTCTATTGTCATATCAGTGTGTGCACAGGGCAGATTGCTGGGTAGTGAGAAGTTCCTGGGTTAACACATGCAACTGGCTGCTATGTGTGGCCCAATGCTGTACTCCAACATGGCCTAAGTGTGTGAGCATGCCCAGTTCAGACTGTCAGTGTTCTGTTGCCTGACATTTGTCTCATGTATTCAAGTGTGTGAGCATGCCCAGTGTGACCTTTCAGTATGTTGCTGTCTGAGGTCCACTACATTTGTTGATGTATGTCTACATGTCCAATATTAACATTTGTACTGCGTGTGTTGAAAGTCAGGTTCTATTCTTACTGCAGGACTCACCTTTGTGTCATAAATCGACAGGGATTATGCTGTGCCTGAAGGGTTTCCATGAAATACTTTGCATAGACTTATCGACATTTCTTCATACAGGCTAACCACTGCAGTACTGTCACAGTTTAGTGGTTCAGTACTATGACTATAGTGCACAGTATCCTGGGTTCGAGGCCCATCGCCACTTATATTTTCATACTGAGCAGACCAGACTGCTTAGGGGCCAGTAGAGCAAATATGAGCATGTTGGCTTTTGTTCAGCTATTCCCTACCTAGACCCAGCTTGTCCAACATTGCTCAATATTAACCATCATTGCTGGACATTGGCCAATATTACTCTACATTGACCACATTTGTAGTAGTTGGTGTGTGCGATTTTGTTTACATATACGTCATGATGGTAAATGCTGTTTAGCACTGCTTTATATTGCTTAACACATGGCAATCATGCCTCAGGCGTTGATGCAGGGCTGCCTATGTTGGATGCACATACTACACTCCCTATACATGTTTGAAAGCAGGTAGTGCCAACATAGGCATCCCTTTTACTATACGTGTGGGTCAGAGAGAGGAATCATTTCCAGTGTTCCTACTGAGCCAGTGTATGTGCTATGCGTTGCCTCTTTGCCAAGGCCAAAGCATAATGGACACACCTCCTTCTGCCTACTGGGGCAGGCTCAGGTTGTTCCTCCTCTGAGTCACGCTCTGCCTGTGATGGCCTTGGCAATGGTGGGGGGCTGTTTGGCCCGGGCCTATGCTGGTCCTGCTGCAGCTCTTTTCACAGGATCATATTATGTAGCATAGCACATACCATGACAATTTGGGTACATGTAGTTGGTGAGTACTGCAAGGCTCCATCAGATGTGTCCAGGCACCGGAATGGTGACTTGAGCAGCCCAAACACACGCTCGATTACATTTCCTGTTTGTGCATGTGCCTCATTATGGCGTTCCTGTTCAGGTGTGTGTGCGTTTCTGATGGGTGTCATCAGCCACGGCTCCAGTGCATAGCCAGCATTCCCCACTAGGTGACCATGTGGGATGTCCCCATTGGAAAATGTCTGGTACAGCTGCGTCAGATGCCAGATATGGGAATCATGGTAGCTTCCAGGGCAGCCAGCACACACATTCAGTATTATGCCCTGGGCATCACACATGACCTGGCAGTTGATGGAGGGGAAGCCCTTGTGGTTGAAGTAGACCCTACCCCGCTCACCGGCTGGTGCTTTGATGCATATGTGCGTGCAGTCTATTGCACCCACTACCTCAGGGTATTCTGCTATTTGCTGGAAGAGATGCATATTGCTAGCCAATACCTCACGGGAATTGGGGAAATATACATGATCACCGACATGTGCTGACATGGCGTCCAGGAACTGGTGCAGTACCCTGGATGCTGATGCCTGTGATATCCCCATCATATTACCAGTTGTTCTCTGGAAGGTACCTGTTGCTAATATTCTTAGGCCAACACATACCTTAGTTTCCACTGGGATGGGTTCCCCTCTGTTGGTTCTGTGTGTGAGGCATGGCCTGCACAGCTCAACAATTTGCTGCAAGAGGTCTCTGTCCACTCTATAACGCTCCACTATCTCCAGCTCATGTAGCCCCTGGTAGGTAACCCTGGGCCTGTACACTCTTCTCCGTCTCCTCACTGTGGGTTGTCCAACAGCATTTGCATTATCACCACCCACAGCATGTTGCATATGTCACCTTATAACAGCAATGGCAGCCCCTAACATTTTTTGTCTCAGTGAAGCTTTTTCAGTTTTCTCTTCTATTAGCTTACTGCAGTGTTGCAGTGTCTCTTAAGAGAAACATAATGGACTGTTGTTTGCAGAGTTTTAAGTGCTAGGCTGGGCTGGGCTAGTGTTCTGCCTGGGTAATTGCCTGTCCTGATTGTTTTCATCTGCTAGCTCTGCTAGTACTTCCTGGTAACTTCCACTATTTGGTGTGCTTCCTTTTTCCTTCTGTTTATTCAGGGGGGGGAGCACCGCGCACACAAGCGCAAACACGCACACAGCAGCTAACACGCGTGCACACTTGTTTACACGGACTAAAACTTGCTTATTCTTGTTAAAATGCGCGCACACCGGCGCAAACATGCTTACAACTGTTTACACAGCCTTACATATGCTTACTCAAGCCTACACGCGTGCACACATGGTTACACGCGCGCACACTGTCTTACTCAGGTTTACTGGTGCTCACACGCACGCATGCATGCTCAGCAAAAACTTTGGTGTTATCCACGGCATACACCTTTGATTTCTTGACTTTACCTGGCCTACCTGTTGACACACTTCTTTCACTATTATGTGAATGTAAGCTGACACATGACACTCTGCTCCAATGAGCTTCACTCCTTTCATACATACCCCCCTCGTGATGTCACCTATCTTCTACTCTGTTACTCCCCTTATCCTACTCCTAAACTCCACTGACTATGCTCATTTGCTATGTAAACTTGTAATTCACTATCCTAACTCTCATTTGCATAGGATTGTATACTAGTGCTTAGTTACATCTCTTAGACTGAGCTTCCCCCCTTAGCAACCTCTACTCGATGGCCATGTTGTCTTCAGCCTGCCATTCCCTTGCATTGTAAATTCTTTTTAGCTATAAAATCCATTTATTAATTTTCTGCTTTTTAGGGCGCAGCACGTTTGTGCAGCACTGCTCTACGGTTAAACCCCGGAGATCGGGATAAAAAAAAAGTTATTTTATTTTTAATTTGCATCCCTTCCCATTGCCAATGGCCGTATTTTTGGCCATTGGCATGCTTCCTCATGTACATGCATGCTTTATTTCCAGCTGACATGGCTCCGTTTTGCTATTTGCAGAACCGTACTCAGTTATCAACTGAGTACGTTTCTGCAAGTAACACTACTCCTACTCGGACAGGTTTGGGTTTCCTGGATCACAAATTTACCTCATTTGCATAGCTTTCGCCTGCAATTGAGGTAATTTGCATATCCCAGCCCTGTCCGTGTAGGACTAGTTTAGAGATATCAGTTGCACGCCCCTACCGGCTGTTCCTCCAGGATCGCTCGGCAGACATGTTGGCTGCATGGAGTCTTACTCTACTCTAGGACTCTGTGCAGGCCTTCGTGAATCTGGCCTAGTTTGGCTATACTTCAGAAACACAGGGTCTTTAAACCAAGCAGATACCCATAAAGATTATAGTTCCTGCAAAATATCCCAACTAATTTCCAAACATATATCCCGTGGGTCTTCATTGCAGGAGGTTTGCGGTATCACACAGTGAAAACTCTACCTCAGCTATATTTTTATTTAGTTTTTACACTGAATGGATTGTATGTGTGACCTTTCTACCCTTTGGTTTGATATCTATATATATATATATATATATATATATATATATATATATATATATATATATATATATATATGGGTCTACTTCATTTGATAAAAAGCATGTTTCACTGAAACTTGTTTGATAGAAGTCTCATTTCACTGAAATTCAATTCCCTGAGCACAATTCACTGAAAGCTCACTTCACTGAAAACTCTTTTGACTGAAACTCATTTAATCAAAAGGTATATGCCCTGTTCCCGACTGTAGAGTGACCCTGGAGTTAGTATATATTGTAAAGGGGGTGTGGGGGGCACAGCCCCCTACATAGTTTGGATATATAATATCTTCTGGAAAGAGTTATTCATTCATCTTGTAAGTATGCATGTTTATGATTTACAACGTTTCAAAAAGGTGGGGGGCTATGCCCCCCACACCCCCCAATGTGGAGAGCTGTACCCCCCACACCCCCTTACTATACATGAAGGGTGACATCTTAAGAATAACAGTTGCATCAGCTCAACAGTAGCAACATATTGGGAAACAGCACCTATGCTGTTGCTTGCAATGTTGTGTGTTGTGTTCATCCATGCCAATGAAGAAGGTACAGAGAGAATTTGAGGCATTACCACCTGAGAGAATAACAGACTGTGAGCAATTTACAAGTAGGCAAGAATACTTAAGGAATGTAGTCAAAGTTTGCTTCCCACAGTAATAGTTTATGAATGAAGAGTGCCCCTATTAGCCACAGGAATCTTTTAGCAACATACAGGGCACACATTAGTGGTATGAATCCTAAATCAGCTCCTAAACATTAAGCTTCAACATGTGGTGGAGTATTTCAGGCTCCCCAATGGAGAAGAAGAGAGGATCAACAGTATGCAGTCCTTTTTGTTATATATTCCATTTCCATGAAGTTAACACAGCCACAGACTGTACTCTTCTTGCTACTTGCTATCAAAAACTCACTAGTTCTTTAGGACCTCTGATACATTAAGAGCAAAACCTTACATTCCCTGAGCTGACATGGTCTGTAATGCACAGAACATTGTTTTTAATGCATCTCTATACCACATGCTCAAGTCATGTGATTCTGCAATTCACATATTTCGTAAATGTCTGACCTCTACCAATGGCTCCTGTGAAGTGACATCCCACAGAGTCACTTGGGTGTTAGTTGCATACAGATGCCAGATAGGTCTGTACATACCAGGTGCCATACATACAGAAATCAGGCCAAATATAGTATGTTGTTTTCTGTGTGTCACAGGGCAATGCCAAATATTCTTTAGAGCCATGGTTCATAACTCTGATATGTAGCCATAAAATCATGCACAAGAAATGGCCCATAACACAGTTCACACAGTAATCCAAAATATACTGCAGTGGATATTTGGACTACTGAAGGTACACTTCAGATGTTTAGACAACTCAGAAGGGGCACTTCAGTATAATCTGGACATACGCAGCAAGGTATCTAGTGTGTCAACCATGGTGCACAACATGGTATTGTGAAAAGAAATGAAGTAGCTCAACATCATAGCAGGACCCTACATACAAATCATAGTACAAGCAGAAAAACAGAGAGGGAGTGTCTCAGGAGGAGCATGCAGAAACAGTATTCTAGTCAAGGCTGAGGCAGGCACAATACACTGCATCACTGGTAAAGTGGCAGTGTCTGGTCCATAACTCTGGGTCATGAAATGGGCAATGCTGAACAGAATGATTATTGCATTATCATATCCAAGCTATACAAGGCCTTGCATGGACTAGACACAGTGTGCATCAGATAACACCATCCTCACACAGCTTAAAGGGTAAGCAGGGCACAGTCCTTATCACTTACTCCAGTGGTAGGGATGCAGTGACAGGTGAATGGTGAATGCAATACCATAATGGGAGGTAACATTATTGAAAGTAAAAGTAGTTTCCATATACTCTGAGAGGTTTTTTTTTTTGGAAGTCAGGGATCACAAGAATTTGGTGTCTAGCTGCCAAAACATGACCATTGCCAGTATCTACTCTGATGGTTTGGCAATTTGTGGCTTGATCATCATTCAATATGATCAATATCCAAACGTGTTGCCTAAAACAGGCCTTCAAAGAGTTTGCCAGCAAATAGAGTTGGGTCATAAACTCTAATACTTAACCATTCATCCAGTCCCTTCTTGAAAGCAGTTCTTCTCATTTGAAATGGTAGTTTATTCCACCAAATGCTTGCCCAGTTGTTAAAGGTCCTTCTTTTTACATTAGCTCTTAGCATTTTAGTATCCACAAAAATGTTTTGTTTCTAGTTTTTGTTGGATGTATACTAAAGTTAATCTTCATAGTTGCCTCAAGTATATCATTATACATGCACATATCAATATAAGGTTACCTTTTATACACCTACAATTTATTGTAAACCATTATAGTTTCATCAGCTTGTACTTATAACTCAGCTGCATAACACCTTTGATTTGCCTCGTACATCTTTGTATTCTTTCTAAAATTGTCATATATGAATGATAGATGCATAATACCCAATAATTTGTCTAATCCAGCATCTTAAATAGGAAGCAAAATCCCCAGGCTTCTTCTTTTAATTGTCAGTAAACATTTTGAGATCACAGTAATATTTACTAGTCACATCCAACAGCTGTATACCAAAAGAAAAATCCTATTGAACTTTTCAAGACATAGCCCCTTAGGTGGCCATGCCAATAACTATACACCTGAAGGCAAAGCATGCCAATCAATGAGTGTGTATGTTATGCTGTGGCATGCACATTGTATGACCATGCCCTCCCTTAATATACTTGGTTAACAGATGTAGTTATTGCAGTGCAAAGTCTCACCTCTTTAGGTTCAATCCCCATGTGGCCCTAGAACCTAACATCACTTGTAACATATAACCCCCACATTTTCTTACATTCAGCTGCAGATGGACACCCCTCAAATACCTCACATTAGACAAGGCAGTGGAGTTATTTAACTCCACCTTTACTTTGCATCCTAATTAAGTTTGCCCCACCTAGAACTATTAGGATAAAACCCAACTGCACCCCATGGCTACCCAAAGAAACAAGAGCTCAATTAAAAGCAAGAGACAAAGCCTGGGACAATTGGCACCATAACAAATCACATGAAATTCTGCCAAAAATATATAACACAAGACAAAAAAGAATATTATGCTAAAATGCAACTAGAACACCAAGGAAACCCACAACAGTTCTGGTCAGCAATCAAGAAAATCCTTAAGCCTGGTCAAATCACTGCTCCCTCCCCAAACACTGACAACACCATAGATGACATAGCCACACAGTTTAACAAATGTTTCACCAATTCTAAACTCAAACTAACAAAGACTAGCCACCCCCCACTCCTCTTTCTCCAACACAAAATGACAATAACTTCTCCCTACAACCTATTCCTACTCCCACCATAAAAATACCTAAAAACCTCAAACCAACAACCCTGGCTAGAGACAACCTACCCACATACTATCTCAAAATCACTGCAGTAGCCATCGCATACCCTGTCTCCATCCTTATAAACCACTCCATCACTGAACAACTGGTCCCAGCTATCTAGAAAGTAGCTCACATCATTCCACTAAATAAAGGTAGCAGTTCTATACAGATTTCCAACTACCATCCAATTGCTATCTTCTCTCCATTATCAACAATTCTAGAAAAATGCATCCATACCCAATTCCTCCAATATCTTCTCATTGACAATCTACTATCCAAAACAACATGGATTCCACCCACACCATAGTACAACCACTGATTTTCTAAGCTTCACTAACTCTGTCAACCTTCTCAGAAATTAAGGTAACCTGGTCTCATGTATCTTTTTGGACCTCTCAAAAACATTTGACACGGTCTCACACTCCAGACTGTTGAAAATTCTATCAGAATTTAAAACAAGCCACTCCACACTCACCTGGTTCCAGAGCTATCTCACTAGGAGGCAGCAAGTAGTCAAATGGGGTAACTCCCTCTACCCACCTGCTGTGTGTCACCTTATGGTTCCCACAAGGATCCATTCTTGGCCCTCTTCTCTTTACATCATTCATCAATAGTCTACATACTGCCACTAATGAAGCCATGTTAATACAGTATGCTGACGTCTCTACCTTAATCTGTGCAGCCCCAACACTCCACCATCTTCAGGAAATAACACAGCAAGCCTTCTCTAAAGTGATAAACTGTATTCTGTTAGATGACATACTAAATGTACTGTAGAGGCTTAAGAAAATCTAAGACATATTGTACTGTATTTGTACTTTATTTATGAGTTAATCTCATCTCTCATGTATATACTTTTGTTGCTTAATCTCCTATGTATAAAATAGTTTTACTGATTTCTGCCACACTGTAAGTAGATACATATAAGTTGTATAGTAAACTTTTTCTTTCTTGTACTAGACATGTATTTGTAAAAATGCACTTTGTTGGAGCTTTTCTTCTCAGGCCTCTGCTAAAAATGGACACTGTTGTCCAGTCAGGCCATCCCAGTTAACAAATGTTAAATAAATAAATAAATTCAAACTTTGATTTCCCCACACACAAGCAGATGGTACTAGGTCAAGATAACGTCCCAAGTTACACTTAAACCAAGATCTATTTCTCATTCTCCCTGACAAACATCATTAGGTCTGCTGTTATTGCTGAGATGCTTCCATATCTCTGTATAACTCCACATGTACAGCAGTTTCAAGGTGATCTATGTTTTAGTAATATAGCTTTTAGCTGTGTTGTATAAAATGGAAACAGTTTGTTATTTCATGGTAACAGGAGCCAGTAAGCACAACCATTATAGAAATAAATCCAGATAGTACCACTCTCTGTGAATCACTGCCTGGGCACAACGTGCCATCCACATGAACCATGTGACCTAAATTAGTGAGAATATAACACATGTATGTGCATAAAACTATGATGCAATGCTATGTTGCATGACATGATTTGCATATGCATACCTGTGAACATTGGTCTGCCATATTTCTCACTGAGTGGACCTGCTGAATAGCTGGATGGTCATGGTTGCCTCAACAATTGGAAGGATCATGGACACATTAAATTGGCCATAGACATGAGTGCATGCATGTGTGTGCATTCTGTGGAAGGTTGGGCGCCAGGCGGCAATTCGACACTGTAAAACTCTATTGCCAATCATGAGCGGACAGTGATCCGCTGTGGTGACCCCTAACCAGGAAATGCCAAAAGAAGAAGAAGATGGTGCCTGCATCATGTATAAAGGAGTATAGGACTTTCTTGTTCTTTTTCCACAGAGGCTTCAAGAAAAAACTGCTGGGTGAGTATGCTGGCCATTTGAAGAAGATGGACCCCTAGTATGAGCTAGGCCAAGTGTTAAGTTATGCCGCAAGCATCATTCTTAATGGAGACTAGTGTCATCATCACTATGATGACATGAGGTGGCACCACTGTGATCTACTCCAGCAATGGGAGACAGAGGTTCAGCAGCATATGCCAGAAATATACAGTAATCAATTACTTTTTTGGGTACTGCTGTTGTCTTTTACTTACTATGTGCAGTGCTGTTCATGTAGGTTTATCAGTATGTGCTTTGTTCTGCAGTTAAGTAAGAGCATGAGCAGCATCAACTGAACATGGCTGAGTGTTGCTGATGAAAGGGCTACCTCTCCAGGCAGCTATATATATATATATATATATATATATATATATATATATATATATATAATGTGTGTTGTGGGTCACTCCACTATACAACTACAGCTGTGTTTGTAGAATGTGTGTCTGATCATTTCCCATTCCATCTTCTACAAGTTCAATTGTGGAAGAAGAGAAGTAGAGACTGCAGTCACATTGATCTCTACCAGCTGTTGCCTGTGGGGATGGGTTGCCAAAGGGAAGCATGTCATCTTCAAAGCATAGCTATGAGGTTTCCCTGCTGAAGATGATCTGGGGGGTCAATGGAGCTCTTTGTGTCTGCTTTACAGAAAGAGGTAAAGGCTGCTCTCCCCATAGGGTGGACCAGCGGTATCTCTAGTGATATCCTGTGATCAGCTGTGGAGGCTGGTCATTGCTGTGGCCCACTGACACTGGATACCCACCTTAACAATTTGCAGTACATTCTGGCATGACTGGTGAAGTCAAAAGATCAGCAGGCCCTGTCTGCTGGCGCTCCAGCAGAGCCACCAGAGTATAACATCAGCTACCCAATCAAATGATGTCATGTTCTAATATCCTGTGGGTATTGTTGCCATTCAGCCATGCCATGATTGCATCTTATCCCCTTCCCAGTGTGTTTCCTCCATTCCATTATACATCATTTTCTATTACAACATTGTTGTCCACCCCTTGTCTGTATGTATGTGACTGTAGATCAATATATGTGTATATACATTTAAGAAGCTATCCAAGGGCTTGTACAAGTGTATAAATACTGAGCCCGTGCAAGTCAGACTGCCATTTTGTAGTTAGCTGTTGAGATGTAAGCATGTATGCATGTAAGCTCTGTATGTTAACTAGTTTGTTCAAAGCTTAATGATACTGCTATCCATCCTGATGTGATTGTATGTATTAAAGCATCTGAACGAAACCCCAAGCCTTCTTGTTATATGTGTTAGAGACAAACGAGTGACAGTGACCATCCACTGTCCACCCTAACTTTTCTGTATATAGCACCTCTGTCTACTGTGTTTGTCCTCTGTTTTGTCTGTCTTCCAGTGGCAACTGCAACTATCCCTCTGTCCTACTCACAGCTGTCCTTTAGTAGTTTCTTCTCCTACCATTCCTTTGTGACACTTACAATGTGGATTCCATCCTCACAAAAACAGAGTACCCTTCTTCCCTCCATAATTTCTGTGTTATGTCTGCCCTTTAGTCTTTGCTTGTCTTGCTGTCCTTCCCTTTCCTATCTACCCTACTCCTTCCCCTTTTATATGTTGAAGAGAGTTGTCACTTTGCTGTGCATACTCACACTGGTCTTTCTGTTAGCTACTATGCAGCACTATGCTGCCTTGTTGTTTTGGTCTGACACTGAGTGCAGCTGTATGTCACTGCATTGCACATGGGCAGTTTGCACACTGCCTCTGTAGCCTGTCTTACCTCTGATGTCTACCATGCCAGCTTCATCTACTTGTGTAGTATTGCTTCAGCCACATAATACTGCAGTGCTATTCATCTCATTAAAACTTCTGTTTTCTTTTGGGCTCCATTGTATGAGGTGCAGGCACTATCCTTTGCATACCATTTACCTGATTAGCTCTCTAGTGCTTTGTTCAGTTACCTCTGTGAATATTAGCATTGCTCAGGCATGTGAAACATTACTGAATCCCAGCCATTATAGCTTTATTTACATGCATAATATTGTAAAGTGTTTTCATTTCAGGGGAAATTATTTTATTTAAATGTTGAAGTGTACCATGTCATAATTTTCAAAGTATTTGCAACACAAAGCTTTAAAAAGGCAGATGGATAGACTTCTCTTCCAACAGCTCCAGACTGTTAATAAATATAACATCAAAAGCTTATGCAAAATTCATCCCAGGCTGGATAAGCATAAAGTAAATGTTAAGTGCAGTCTTCATAAATAATGCAAATCAGGAGACTTACTGTAGATATGATTAAATAGCTAGCCTTGTTAAACTGATTTAACAATCTCAGTAAAGAGAACATTACATAAATTTAACAATAGGGTTCCAGTGCTTCGGATCTTATCTGCAGTGGCTCTGCCTTCTGCAAATTGTAATCCTGAATTATGGTCTCTGAGCAACATAGCCATTATGATTCAGAATCCATACACATGTGAGTCACTGCTGAAGAATGGAGTACTCTTTCAGGCAAGTTAAATAACTCAGTTTATTTGGCACTAAATTAATTTCTTCATTAATTTCCCAGACTTATCTTTTAATTTGTATTAACTCTGAAAAGGTTACATTAAATAAAAAGCATGGCACTACACAAAAAAGTACACAGGAAATGTTTGTATGTCTAGAGGGCAAATTTATACACTGGTATAATAATTCATAATGCTATCAATAAGATTTGCATGAACTAAGTGCATGCAACATTAGGAAATGTAAGACTGCTTCTCACAAACATATGAATAAGCTTTGTGTAATGCACAAGAAAATGTCAAGCAGTCTTCTTTTTTCTTTACATATCTTTCAAAAACATTTTTTTTTTTTTTTTGCATTTTACTTTATTTATTTTGCATTTACTGCAGCAATAAATTTGCAGGTACTGATGCTCAGCAAACCAACTAAGTGGTGATTGCAGGAATGAGCATTTGGATACAGCAATGTTCAGTAACTGCAATCCCTCTTGGATGTAATATGGAATGACAATGTGTGCAGCTGGGAGGTCATGCAGCCAGTCTGAAAATAACAGTGTATATGTACGATGGCCTGAGAATTTTGTACTATAAAATCTAGAAAGTGATGTTTCGCACATTGCCTTTACAGTAGCATAAATGAATGCCACTCCATAGTATTGTCAGAATATAGTAGAATTAACATATCTATATTATTCACTGCAGCAGTAACAAGACAGAAACACCTATGGATGTGCACTGTACATTGCAGTAATTTATAATGAGCACAACGTGGGTGTCTTGCATTGCATTCACAGTATAACTAGCTACTGCCTCATTATTTAATAAATACTGTGCCATCCTGCTGATATGAAGATGTGTACCCCACACAACAAGCCATTCTGCAAGGGAATACATATTTCAACCTATAGTCTAAGAGATTAGTATAAAAGATTTTGCAAAGTCAATAACTCAAGGTGTTAAAATTATAAAGAATATGCAGCAGACTGTAGCATGCTCTCAGATCTACTAACCAGCATCAGTATTGCTGATGCTAGGCATATAAATACTGAAGCCATACTAATTCTGACAATATTGTACAAAATCTGGGACACGGAATCACCAGCCATTCTTCTGAAACCCTTTTACTCATGAAATAAGTCTCTTATGTCCTCATGTAGGTTGCCCTGTCTCTTGGATAGTCCTCACTAATGGAAAGTCATATCATTGACACTCCGTTGCTTGTTTGATCTACAAGATTAAACTGAATATGCCAAAATGTAATTGGCAGCAAAGATATAAAAAGGACTTCAAGTGCAGATGCAAATGAGCACAATTCCTAGTGGGGTACTCTGCTGTATGTGCACAATTCCAAGTGGGGTACTCTGCTGTATGTGCACAATTCCTAGTGGGGTACTCTGCTGTATGTGTTGTTTATTTATAATCTAAGATGACATGCATGATGTCTACATACTGAGCAATTCTATAGGGGAAAATATTAAACCTACCTGGAAATCCTAATAACAGCATGTGGATGATAACCAGCTTTCAGATTATTGTATGGTACTGCAGGCTGTGTTGTATGTATGTGCCTCCCTATTATCCATATATTGTGCTTTTGTTTGTGTCTTGTAACTCATGTTCACATGTTTTTATACATCCCAGTTCAACTTTAGCAAAGTGAAGAAAGCCTTTGTAGCAGAAAAGCTGCGTACATCATGTGCTGTTCTTTTTTTCTAGTAGCCCACCCCCACAAATCCCCAACCTGCTTGCTACAACTTTCCCAGTGTGTAAGGATTAGTAACAACCATAGTTTCCTTTCACAAGGAATGTCAATGATAACATTCATGAAAATAATGTTCTTTGTCATCTGCAAATGTTGCTTTCCAGATATAAATACAGGGAGGACAAATTCACAAAGGATGCAGCAAGTGTTTTCAAATCATCTCAGCAATACACTCTACAGTGTTTATGTATACAGATGGCGCAGTGGTGCAGCAGTAACATTGTCATCTCACAGCAAGAGGTTCTCCAGTTCAATTCTCAGCTGAGGTGCTTTCTATGTGGAGCCTGCACATCCTCCCTGCATTCATGTGGGTTTCCTCCCACATTACAAAGACATGGGCCTGGAGTGTGTCTCCCTGCACCTCTGTTGAAAATTGGCTTCATTCTAAGTCAGATTTTCCTGTTAAATAAATTATTACAGAGAAACCTGTTTGTTTTGTGGAATGATACAAGCACTTACTAATATAGTATACAACAAGACAAAAAATGCAAAAACATCTTTATAAACTACTGGGTGAGTGACAGGCACAAAAGTACCACGAGTAAAAGACAAAGATTCATCCAACAGCTCTGAAAGTTAATTTCTTGGCATCTATGTCTCAGCTACGTAGTAAGCTGTTTGTGGTTGGTGACTCAGTCATAATCCTCTATATGGTGCATGGATTACAGCTATCGCACACTAAAATTGGGGAAATGTGGTTGAAGCAGCTAGCACAGGAAGCACAAGGAGCTTTAAACTCTATTAAGCATATGGCTGCATTAATTGTGTAACATGTTCTCAAAGCTGTTTACACTTCTGGGACGTCCTACCTCTGTTCACTGGTGAGCAGTGTCTGTATGCATGTTCCAAATGTGATGTAGGTTTCAAAGCAGTGAAACACTTATCTCTCTTACAAATTTAAACTCCATGCAGTACAAACTGGATATGATTAGAAATCCACTCAGAATACTCTGTATTGCTTATTGTTATGTGCATTTTATGTTTTAAAACCATTTTGTTTCACACCTAGTTATTTTTACCAGTTTACCTATTTACTTATCCATTAATCAACAGAATAAATTGATCTTTTAGTGTGTGTGCAAGTGTGCATGAGAGAGAGAGACAATGTCAGCCACCCTGCCTTTAGTGACACGTGACCCTCAAAAGACTAAAACACTACATATCACCAATCACTTTAATAATGCCCACAGGAATTATAGCATCCTTTACATGTCGAGGGATTTGGTTTGAGCAATCCCTCAACTTTCAGGGACACATTGAAAAACCTCAGGCCGAAGATCAATTACTTGCTTTTCCAGACACAAAAATCATTCCAATTTCTCTGTCTCCCCAGCCAGAGATGACATTGGTAAAGGAGTCCTATTCACCAACTGGAATACAGCTTATTGCTTTTTTTTCCCCACAGCTTCACAGAAAAATGCAGCAACGTTTCAATATATATAACACTCATCCGCTTCATCATCAACGCTCCATTGAGAATGGAAATCAAACTGGAAGTAGATAAAAATCAAGTAGCAGTTGAATGTGCCAAAAAATCAAAACAAAAAAAAAACGAAAGAAATAATATAAGGTGAAGGATCAGATGAGAAGGCAAGAAATGTAGAAAATGTATAAATATAGATAGCTGCAAGTACATAAAATTCCTGAAACAACCTCATGTCAATCAGGATCTAACAGAGGAATGGTTAAGGTGAAGTGAACTTAAGTCAAAGGATGAAAGTTTAATGATGGTACCAAGGCTAATGAACTATGTACACATTGGTTTACAAAGTCCACTGAGCATGTTGGAGAAACCGACAACTGCATGTCTTGTTAAACAGAATTGGAAATAGTCGTACATCTTGTTGCTGGGTGTAATACACTAATGGCAGAAGGCCTGTACATTGAAAGGCATTATAATGTGGCAAGACTCTTTCTTTGGGGATTGTACAAACATTATAATATTGAATTAATTGAGAAGCACAGGAAACATGATCCACAAAGTATTATAAAAAATGATGATGTTTATATAAATTGGGCTCACCCATTACCAACAGTTCAAAAAAAAGATGCAAGAAAACCAGATGTAGTTGTTTATGACAAGAAGACAAAAGTAGCATTGATCATTGAAATTGCTACATCCAGTGATTACAGCGTCTTAGATAGAGACACTGAGCCATAAAAAAACAGGATTTGTAGGCAGAAATGAGGGCAATATGGAAGAAGGATACAAACACAGCTCTAACAGTAGTAAGAGCAATGGGTCTCATAAAAAAGAAGTTACAGTTGCATTGAGATATGTTACCGATACATGTAACTCCATATAAATTGCAAAAGGAGTCACATCTGGGCACATTACGCATGGAGCACTTTTGGCTAACATCAAAGATTGAAACAATACTAATATCATGAATTTTAATCATAATTTGACTTAGGATTTGGGTTATTTCCCATCATGGTATTAGAAATGGAAAAGACCTGGACATATTAAAAAAAAAAATAGAACCTCATTGTATTATCCTATCAAAGTCAAATGGCTGCCTGTTGATGGCAGATTAATCCTCCTTTCAGGTTTCCTATTCTTCAGAATGCTTAACCAAGATACTTCATCACAACTTACCATGAAACTGATCACAACAACTCTAAACTGCAACATAAGAAGCCATGCTAGAGAAGGGCCTACACTCAAAACATTCACATCCAGATTTCATTGCACTGATCACAACTTTTTAGTTGTAGCCCCAAACTATGGCAGTCCCTAGCTAAATACATAACTCCAATGTTAGTATACTCTAACTTCCAAAGCTTAGTAAAATAATTTATGGAATTGAACTTTAAATGTAACTGTATTACTACAGGTCATTTTACATAATTAATCAAATCCCCTACTACATATTCCCATTATCCTAACATATGATCCAAAAATACCTTTGTAAATATGCATATAATTTTTCAATCCCTACTAACTCCTTCCATATTTACTTTCCTCTAGTAACATTAGACTCCATTATGCATTCATGATACTGCTCTGTTAGTCTCCTTCAAGTGGAGAACTACACAATTCACTTCAAATCTGATTATGCTGCTGTTTTGTTATTTTTTTTTTTGATAAAAGACAATGGGCTGGATTTATGAAAGCTTGCATGGAGTTGTAGAGTAGAGTAAGACATCAGACAGCCAATATGTCTGCCGAGCGATCCAGCAACAGCTGGCAGGGGAGTGCATGAGAGCTTCTAAAGCTAGTCTTGCACGGACAATGTCAAGGTATGCAAATTACCTAATTTGCTGCTGAAAGCTATGCAAATGAGGTAAATTTGCAATCCAGGAAACACTAACCTATCCATGGAAGAGTAGTGTTATCTGCAGAAATGTACTCCGTGGGTAACGGAGTACCGTTCTGCAAATAGCAAAACGGAGCTATGACAGCTCCAAATAAAAGATGCATCCAGTTCATGAAGCATGCCAATGGCCAAATATAAGGCCATTGGCATTTTTAAATGTTTAAAATGATTAAAATCTAATTTTTTTCCCAGAACTCCGATGTTTAAGGGTAGCACAGCGCGGCGCAAACATGCGGCACTTAAAAAAACAAGAAAATAATTAAATAATAGCCACAAATAGGCATTTTCACTAAAAAGCTTATCCTGCCATGCAGGTGAATGGCAGGCTGAAGACAACATGGCCACTGAGTACTGGTTGCTAAGGGGGGGGGGGAAGCTCAGTGTGAGAGATGTAACCAAGCATTAGTAGGCAATACTATGCAAATGAGGATAAGGATAGTGAATCCCAATTTTCCCCAGCATGTGAGCCATGTCCCAAGAGTGTAAGTGTAGGAGTAGGTGAGTAGTAGAGTAGAAGATAGGTGACATCATGAGGGTGTGTGTCAGAAAGGCTGTATGCTTATTGGAGCATAGTGTCTTGTGTTTGCCCTGAGTTGCTCAGGATTGCAAGAGGCATGACTACAGTTGTCCTTTTTGAAAACCAGAAACCAAAGGTGTACACCGTGAATATATCTGAATTATCTTACAAATGTGCACACAGCGTGTGCGCGCGTGCACGCTCGTTTGTGCGGCGCTGCCCCGGGCAGAAAGAGAAAGGGAAAAGGAAGGAAAATAACTAGTAGGAAGTTAACCAAGGAGATCTAGCTGAGCTGCCTGGTGAAATATATCAGAATCAGCCAATTGCACAGGCAGCAGACTAGCCCAGCCCAGCCCAGCACTTAGAAACTCTGCAAACAGCAGTCTCCCCTGTTTTTTTCCCAAGAACTCTGCAACACTGCAGTATACAAAGAGTGAAAACTTAAAAAGCTTAAGTCAGACAAAATGTTAGGAGCTGCTCTTGCTATCATAAACCAACATGTGCAAGGTGCTGAGGGTGGTGATTTTGTGAATGCTGCTGAGCAAACCACAGTGAGGAGACGGAGAAGAGTGTACAGACTCAGGGTAACCTACCAGGGGCTATATGAGCTGGAGATAGTGGAGTGCTATAGGGTGGACAGAGACCTCCTGCAGCAAATTGTTGAGCTGTGCAGGCCATGCCTCACACACAGAACCAGCAGAGGGGAACCCATCCCAGTGGATACCAAGGTATGTGTTGGCCTAAGAATACTAGCTACAGGTACCTTCCAGAGGCCAGCTGGTGATATGATGTGGATTTCACAGGCATCAGCATCCAGGGTACTGCACCAGCTCCTGGATGCCACGTCAGCACATGTCAGTAAGCACGTATATTTCCTCAATTCCAATGAGGCATTGGCCAGCAATATGCATCTTTTCCACCAAATAGCAGAATACCCTGAGGTAGTGGGTGCAATAGACTGCGCGTACATACACATCAAAGCACCACCCGGTGAGTGGGGTAGGGTCTACATCAACCGCAAGGGCTTCCCCTCCATCAACTGCCAGGTTGTGTGCGATGCCCAGGGCATAATAATGAATGTGTGTGCTGGCTGACCTGGAGGCTATCACGATTCCCACATCTGGCATCTGACACAGCTGTACCAGAGATTTGCCAATGGGGACATCCCTGAAGGTCACCTAGTGGGAAATGCTGGATACGTGCTGGAGCCATGGCTGATGACACCCATCAGAAATGCACACACACACCCAAACAAGAACTCCATAATGAGGCACACGCACAAACAAGAAACATTATTGAGCGTGGGTTTGGGATGCTCAAGTCATGGTTCTGGTGCCTGGACACATCTGGTGGAGCCTTGCAGTACTCACTAACTACATGTACCCAAATTGTCATGGTATATGCCATGCTACACAATATGATCCTGCGAAAACAGCTGCAGCAGGAACAGCATGGGGCAGGCCCAAACAGCCCCCCACCATTGTCAAGGCCTGCAAAAGCACAGTGTGACTCAGAGGAGGAACACCCTGAGCCTGCCCCAGTAGGCAGAAGGAGGTGTGCCCAGTATGCCCTGGCCTTGACAAAGAGGCAATGCATAGCACATACACTGACTCAGTAGGAACCCTGCAAATGACACCACTCTCCGACTCGCACATACAGTAAAACGGATGCCTAACTTAACACTACCTGTTTGCAAACATGTAGAGGAAGTGTACTATGTGCATCCAACATAGGCAGCCCTGCAGCCCCACCTGAGGCATGAGTGCCCTAATTTAAGCAATATAAAGCACTGCTAAGCACATTTTACCAGTATTGAGCATATTTAAATACAATTGCGCGTAGCTGTGCACGTCGGGCAATGTTGGGCAAAGTCAGGCAAAGTCGGGCAAAGTTGAGCAAAGTCAGGTAAACATGCTCACACCTGCTTTACTGTTCCTTAAGCAGTCTGGTCTGTGCAGCAGGAAAATAAAAATCAGTGACAGGGCTCGAACTCAGGATACTGTGCAGTATAGTCACAATACTGAACCACTAAGCCATGACAGCATTTTACTGTCACAGACACAACTTAACTCACTCACACATACCAGTTGGGGGGGGGGGTCACATACCTAACAGTCACAGCCAGCAGGACAAATGTAGACAAATGCAAACACAAACAAATGCTGTATCATGCCCTCTGAAGAGGCATATGAGTAACTTCCCCCCAAGCCTATGCAGACAGATAACAGCAGGCCAGGCAGTGTGATGTGGGTTGGGTAGGCTATGAAGTCACAAACTAATATGTGTGTAATTGGAAGCTAAGGTCTGTAGTACAGTGGTATGCCTCAAGCCAATACGATAGGCAACAGTACAGACTGAAATGGAGTACCTGACATAGCAGTGCAGGCCTAGCAAATGTGTATAATTGTCAGGTGAACCCTTCATTCTATGTACATCCATAGTAACAATCAGGTGTGCCCCCCCCGGGTAGAAATGTACAAATAATAGCTGTCTCCACTATATGTAGAATGACTCATGGAAGCCCTGCAGGCACACTGTGCTTCCTGTCCATGTACAACACAAAGGTGAGCCCTGAAGTAAACACCAACTTGATTTTCACACACATATAGTATATATGCTCATACTGGGCATGCTCACACACTTAGGCCATGTCTGAGTACGGCAGTGGGCCACACATATCTGGCAGTTACAATTCTTACTCCAGACACTTGTCACTATTCACCAGTCCTGCCTTGTGCACACAGTGATACGAAAACAGACCCATATAATATATTGGACACCTGTCATAATCAAACTATGTACTCCAAGTACTTAAGTTGTTCAAAGAAAGTGAAAAACCAAAGAAGATCAATAATTCTCCGATCAGTATCATCAAGAAACAATGAGCACTCCTAACATTATCCAAGCCATGGTCAAAGAGTCCATAGAGAACCATGAAGCTTTCTTTCGTTATGTCATAAATATCAATGTAAACTCATATATGTTCTGAGTCAGTGCAAACTGTAAATGAATACATGTACATGATTGACATTGCCAACATCTTGTCAGACAGGTTCATACATATTTACCCCTTCTCACTGACAAAAGGGCTCATTATCATACCTGGAGATTGTGAAAACCCAGAAATCACATATACAATGGTTAAACAGCTCTTTCCAAACCTAAAAACATGGCATGTATGGAATAACATGGTTTCCCTGGTTGTGTCATGTGTGAACTCCAAAACAAACAGACCCTGCACCTGAACAGTCTGTTGAGACTCACCGTCTGTACAGGATATGAAACTGCTGAATGGGTTACAGCAACGTTTGGCACACTCCACGAGTGTTGGTGCACAACAGACCATGAGAACTATTGTCTTATAAGCTTAATAAGCCTGATGTGAGAGGCCATGGGGTCCATCATTATGGAACTCATAAACAGAGCTATTAAGAGCCTACAAACACCCAACCCTACCCATTTTGGTTTGGTCAGGGGCAGATCATGGTTCCTAAACCTGATAGACAGTTTTCAAGGCAGTCACCCAGGACATGCATCAATGAAATGAGCTACATATGGCCTACATAGACCTTGAAAAGCCCTTTTCCAACACCCCACACACATGTCGTATCCACAAAATCAACAACCTGTGCATAAACACGTATGTCATTTGATGTATTGCCAACTGAGGCACAGATAGATCCCACAAGGTAAGAATTGTGGTCTCCTGTTCAAGCTGGTAACAACTGCTGTCCCCTATGGCTCAGTCCTGGGACCCCTCCTGTCTGGTGTATACATTTCAGAAATACAGTCAAACACGAGGGCTATGTTTAGCAAGGTTTGTGGATGACTGCAAAAAGGTTGTCATAATCGATGTTTGGGACAATAGAGACATCCTTAAAAAGGGTGTCAGTCAGACAGATGTGGTGTCAAACTTATGGGCTCGAGCTACAGTCATACAAATACCAAATAGGTGCCAAAACCCTAAATATGGAGGTAATAATAAGGGATCTATGGACACGTGGCTAGTCATCACTACTTCCAGAAACACATTCACAAAGTGGTTAGAAAATCATGCAATATGTTCCCACAAGCTGCCAAGGTCTTTGCATGTAGATCAAAGGAGGTTCCCTCTACTCATCAGTCATCAGACCCATCATAGAGTACCACAACACACTTGCAATGAATCTGACTAGGCACCTTCAGCAGCTGGAAAGACCACTGATGTACCTCAACAAGAGCATTACTGGCCTCAAACAGTTGCCTCATGCAACAAGACTGAATTTAACTCAGTCTGTACTCTGTTGCATACTGTCTACTCAGGTGATCTCTGCCCAACAGACAGGTCCATGTCCTATACAGAATGGATGTACATGTGCTATCTGAAGTAACCCCAAGCTCACTGTACTACATGCTCTAGGGATATCATCATCACAACAATAAATAGAACATGTTGGAGGGATACATTAATAACTCACAGACTTCCCTTTCTTTGGAATAGGCTCCCTCCCAACCTACATTAAGCTGAGTCCCTCACTGACACTTTTCCAGAGGAGCCTTGATGAGTGTATGTGAAAATGAAATGTCACACCATGGATCACTTCATCATCTCTACTACACAGAGGCCTAGGGAACTAATTCCATGGGTGGTGATAGCTGCACACTCTGGCCATACTAATATATGCCTTCAGGCAGATAGCCTATTACCTACCTATGTACCTATATACATATGTAGGGGGAACACAGTATAATAAGCCAAATATGGATGGGCAGAGATGTGTGTAAGAGGGTGACCATGACAGGGAGCCATCCAGGACTGTCCCACCAAGCACACATCCCAATGGCACAAAAGACATGAGGTGCACATCTCACTCAGTACACATAACAGCCACCAGTATCTGTAAGCATTACAGTGTATGTAATGTATGTGTGTGTGCCTGCTGTACAACATGATGGTATAATGAAGTACACATCTACTATCTGTAGACATGTACCTGTCACATAGTCTACTACATACCTATGAACCTATCTTCAATAAGGCATATGTTAGCCTAGGCAAGTTGTGCAGCTTTCACCACCCCATTGGGAAGTCTCCGAAGCCCTCATTCTAATAGTTAGTACCCTAAGCCCCTTTCTAGTGGGGCTGCTGATGTGATGGCCTGTGTGAATTGTCTGTTTCCCATCCACTTATCAAGGTTCCTATTGAAGAGTGTCAGTGAGGGGCTCTGTCTGATGTACATTGGGACTCTGTTCCACAGTAAGGCAAGTGTCTGGGATGGTACTCTATCCCACCAGCATGTTGTATTCATTGTTGTGATGAGGTTCATATCCCTGGAGTGTGTTGGGCAACTCAGTTTTGTTATCTGTAGATGGAGCATGCTCAGCAGTTATGTGTTGGACATGGCTCTGTATGTTAGGCAGAGTAGGCGGCATGCAACGAAGAACAGATTTAGTTTTACCAGTTGTGTTGCATAACACAACTGTTTGAGGCCAGTAATCCTCTTGGTGAGGTACCTCTGTGGTCTCTACAGCTGCTGGATATGCGTAGTCAAGTACATCCAAAATGGTGCATTGTACTCAATGATGGGTCTGATGACTTAGAGGGCCACCACTACCTCTTCGGATCCTGATGCAAACCCTTTGTTGATTAGGTGAGCCACATAGGATTTCCCAATCACTTTGGCAATATGGTTGTCAAAGGAAAGATGACTATCTACTTGTGTCCCCATATCCCTTATTACCTTGTCAGTTTTAAGGGGGTAACACCTATGTGGTAGTTTGTGTGTACTTTGTTTTCACCAATGGGGATCACTATGCATTCCTCCATATTGAGCTTGAGGCCATGATTCTGACACCACACATCTGTCTCATAGAGTCCCTTCTGGAGAATATTTGTGTCATCCGGGTAATCTATTATGGCAAACACTTTACAGTTCCCAGCAAACTTAGTCAGCCACAACCCTCCTGTGTTGGCATGTACATTTGAGAAGTCTATACCAAACAGGAGGGACCCCAGGACTGAACCCTGGGGGCCAACAGTTGTTACCAGTGTAGAGTCTGACATGTAGCCAGCAACTCTTAATTTGTGGAATCTATCTGTGAGCCAGTTTGCAATCCATCTTGTGATGTATGGATTCATGCCCAGGTTGGTGAGTTCATCTATGATACCTGACTGGGGAATGATGTCAAAGGCTGTAGTGAGGTATAGGTAGGCTGTGTTGAGCTCATTTCAATCATCTGTAGCCTGGGTAATGGTCTCAAAGAAATCCACCCAGTTCAGGAAGTGTGATCTGCATATGATGAAGCCAAACTGGTTGTGCTCAACTGTGTGAAGGTTCACAATCTCTTTATTGTTAACTTCCATTATGATTGGCTCCATTGCCTTAAAGATTAGACTCATCAGGCTCATAGAGCATGAATGCCAAGGGTTTTTATTTGGTCCCACCCCTGTGGAGTGTGAAGAATGTTGCTGTGCATCATTCTATGGGTACATATCCTGTACAGAGCATGTAGAGAGAGGTGTAGATATCCTTGATGAATATGGATACATCCCCACCCTATGTGCTATGATCCAGGTCCTGATACTGGAAGGTATGGAATGAGTAGTATCCTGGTAGTGCTGGTGTGCTCTGTGGAGCCTTGAACTAGGTTTCTGTTACTGCACAGATATCAATATTCTCCATACTGAGATGTGCCTCGAGTGTGTGCATCTGGAGGCTGAGACTTCTGGCAATGAGTAGTATTTAGCTAACTTTGTGGTTATTTGTGTTGGTTATGGGGTTTGGTTTGCCCTGAGTGACCGGTGTTCCACACCTGAAGTCAATGCCTCATTGGCCCCATCTGACCATAAGCTAATTACCCTACATATCCACATTCTGGACCCACTCCCCATTACGGAAACTATGTTAAAAAATGTCTCCAAAGCCAACTTCATGCTTCTTAAGACAGAAGTGCTGAACTTCAGGACACCCATGCAGATGGACAATACTGCTATGACTACTGAATCCTTCACAATTGCACTTTATAAGCACTTACATGAGTGTATGCATCGTGCTATCCTAAACAGAACCAAGATGCTATCCTCCAAGAAAAGGAAGCCAGTCTGGTGGTCCCCTGCCATAAACAAACTGCACAACAAAAGGAAGAAACTGTTGCAAAAGAGGGTAAAATCCCATGAGTGGAGGAGCTCCCTGGTCAGCCTCAGGAAGAAGCTGCGATCCCTGATAAAATCCTCCAAAGCTAGTTATAAAAACAAGGCCGACACTGATTCTAAAGACAACCACAAAGCATTCTATAGCTATGTCAAGAATCTCAATGGCAACACTCAGATCTGCTCTGAGTTACAGCACAATGGCACTAAATATACAGACCCAGCTGATATTGCCAACAGCCTGGCATATAGGATCAGTGCTAACTTTACCCCCCCTCTCACCCATGAAAGAGCACATCTCTATACCGGAAGAATGCAAGATTGCTGTCATCATGGCTGCACAGGTAAAAAACACTCTCCAAAGGCAGGAACACAGCATCCATGGGACCAGATTACATCCCAGGCTGCATTCTACACAAACTACAGAACGAACTGGCACCACACCTACGTACCATGTTCAATCATAGCATCACCTCAGGCTTTTTTCCTGCTGAATGGTGCACAGCGACGGTTATCCCACTATACAAGGGGGGAGCCACCACGGACCCCGGGAACTAGCGCCCCATTAGTCTGGTGAGCCTGGTCTGCAAGGCCATGGAACTTATCATCATGGAACTTATAAACAAAGACATTGGTAATCTCCAAACTCTGGACTACAACCATTTTGGGTTTGTAAAAGGCAGATCATGTCTCCTAAACCTGATAGACTTCTGTGAAGCAGTCACCAAAGCCGTAGACAAGGGTAAGGTGGTTCACACAGCCTATCTAGATCTTGCCACAGCTTTCAACACCATCTCCCACTCTGGAATTATGGATAACCCCACTAAACTAGGTATAAATCCCTATGTCACAAGATGGGTTGCCAACTGGCTCACTGACACAACCCACACTGTGAAAGTAGCAGACTCCAAGTCCGACTTCGGACCAGTGACAAGTGGAGTACCATAGGGTTCAGTCCTGGGTCCTGTCCTGTCCTGTTTGGTATCTACTTCCCTGAAGTACAGGTTAACATGGAAGGTCTCTGGCTAATGACGTTCCCAGATGACTGCAAACTTGGAGCCATAATCGAGACTACTAACGATGTGGAACATCCTACAAAAGGGCCTCACTGAGACAGATGCCTGGTGTCAAAGCCATGGCCTCAAGCTCAATGCCAAAAAGTGCATTGTAATCCCCTTTGGTAAAAACACTGTACTCATGAACTACAACATAGGTGGTAGTATACTTAACACCAAAAGTGTGATAAGAGACCTTGGGACACAGGTGGACAGTAGACTCTCCTTTGATAATCACATTGCCACAGTACTCAGGAAATCCTTCTACATGGCACACCTCATCACAAAAGGTGTCTCATGCAGAATAAAAGTGGTCATTGTTCCCCTCTACTCATCACTCATTAGTTCCATTATAGAGTACAATGCCCCTTTTGCTATGTACCTCACAAGACATCTACAACAACTGGAGAGCCTGCAGACATACCTCACAAAGAAGATTAGTGGCCTCAAATACATGCCATACACAGACCATCTCAAAACACTACAGCTTTACTCTGTCGCATATCTACTCAGAGGTGATCTCTGCCTAACATACAAAGCTATGTGAAGAACAGAGCTGTTGGACATGCTCCACTTAAAAAATCCCAATCCCTCTGAGCATCTGCCCCAAACCCAGACTGAAATACAAAAGGAGGGGGTGTATCCATTTTCATAAAGGATACCCACACCTCCAGGTTAGTGGCACAGCATGAGGCCTTGGAGACCATGCAAGTGCAACTAACATTGGGCAAAGCTGCTTATCAGATTGTAGCCTGCTATAGATCACATACCTTGTCTCAGGACCCTCACTCAGTATTCCTGACAACAATGGGAAATATAAAGGTCCTACCAAACACCAAGATATGAGGAGATTTCAACTACCCAAACACTGACTGGGAGAATTACATGAGTACAAAGTCCTTTGCCCAATGCTTCCTAGAGTTTATAAATTCAAACGGCTTGGAACAGCTGGTCATCACACCCACTAGAGGTGACAACATGCTGGACCTGATCATCACCAACATGGGGGATCAGAGTTCCACACCAGAGATAAACCCCTTGCTGGTAATATCAGATCATGAAGTAATCACACTGGACATCCACATCCCGACCCCCCCCCCCAGTCAACAAGACCACTGTGAAAAACTTTTCAAAAGCAAACTTCACACTTCTCAAGACCTAAGTGGAAAGTTTCAAAGCCCCCTTGCTACAGGATAATGCGATCCAATCTACATAATCCTTTACAAGTGCATTCTATGAGCATCTACAGGAATGCATGGATCGAGCCATCCCAATTAAAACCAAGACTCACTCCTCCAAAAAGAAGAAACCAGTCTGGTGGTCCTTGCCCATAAATAAGCTATACAACAGAAGGAGGAAACTAACACATGATAGAGTAAAATTCCAAAAAGGAAAGGCATCACTGATCATTATTAGCAAGAAACTATGATCGGTCATAAAATAATCCAAGTCCAGTTTCTAAAGAAAAATTGCCAAGGAATCTAAAGATAACCACAAAGCCTTCTTTAGCTATATCAAACATTTAGGTGGCAACTCTCAGATATGCTTTCAGCTACTGCAAAATGGCAAAAAATACACTGAACCAAATGACATTGCCAACATCCTGGTGGACAAGTTCAGTGCAAACTTCACCTCCCGCTCACCCCCAAAATGGCCCGTGTCCATCCCAGAAGAATGCAGAGCCCCAGACTTCATGGACATGCAGGTAAAAACAGCCCTCTTCAAAGCTAATAACACAGCATCAATGGGACTGGATGGTGTCCCAGGCTGCATCTTACACGAGCTCTAAAAGGAACTAAACCCTCACTTACATTCGCTGTTCAGACTCAACCTTACCACAGGCTATGTACCCAAAGAATGGCGTACAGCAACAGTCATCCCACTCCACAAAGGTGGTGCCACAACAGAACTTGGGAACTATCGCCCTATAAGCCTGACCAGCCTGGTCTGCAAAGCTATGGAGCGAATTATCATGGAACTCATAAACAGAGACATTGGGAACCTCCAGATACCGGACCCTACCCAATTTGGCTTTGTTAAAGGCAGATCCTGCCTCCTAAACGTAGTTGACTTCTTTGAAACAGTTACCAAGGCCATAGATGAAGGGAAGTTAGTCCACATAGCCTACCTGGATCTTACTAAGGCCTTTGACACCATTCCCCACTCTGGCATTATAGACAAGCTTACCAGCTTGAACATTAACCCCTATGTCACGAGATGGGTGGCCAACTGGCTCACGGATAAAACACACATGGTCAGAGTTGCAGGTGCCATGTCCGACTCTAAACCAGTTACATGTGGCATCCCACAGGTCTCGGTCCTTGGACTCCTCCTGTTCAGTATATACTTCTCTGAGGTACAGGCAAGCACGGGAGGACTATGGCTGACCAAGTTCCCAGATGACTGTAAACTGGGGGCCATAATCGACTCTCTGGCTGACACAGGCATCCTCCAGAAGGGTCTTACAGAGACAGATACCTGGTGTCAAAACCATGGCCTCAAGCTGAATGCCAAAAAATGCATAGTCATCCCCTTTGGAAAAAACAAAATGCCTATGAATTACCACATAGGTGATAATCCACTCGGTACGGAAAATGTAATTAGGGACCTAGGGACCCAGGTAGATAGTAACCTCTCCTTTGATAATCACATTGGCAAAGTGGTAAGATATTCCTTCTATGTAGCCCACCTAATCACGAAAGGGTTCATCTCTAGATCAAGAAAGGTCATTGTGCCCCTCTACTCATCACTCATTAGGCCCATAATAGAGTACAATGCCCCATTTGGTATGTACCTTGATTGGCACATGCAACAGCTGGTAAGACCACAGAAGTACTTCACCAAGAGGATCATGGGCCTCAAAGAGATGCCCTATGCAGCTCGACTAAAGAAACTCCAGCTCTACTCGGTTGCTTACTGCCTGCTCAGAGCTGATCTATGCCTGACATATAAGGCCATGTCCAACCCGGAATTAATGGACATGCTCCACCTCAAGAAAAACAAATCTCTTAGAGCCACATGCTCTAGTGAATTAAACCTCAGCAAAGCAATAAACAGGATGTGCTGGAGGGATAGATTCCTATCCCACAGACTTCACATACTCCAGAATAAATTACCTATCTATATCAAACAAAGCTCCTCATTAGCACTCTTCAAGGAAAATTTTGATTATTGGATGGGAAATAGGAAATTCACCCTGGGGATCACTTCTGTGTCTCTGCACGACAGTGGCACAGGACAATAAATTTATTGGGTGGCAAAAGCCAGGGTACCTTTTTGGCTGGCCTTGTATTATCCCCAGGGCCAATAGACTAGTGCCTACCTATGAACCTATGAACCTTTGAGCCTTGCCTAAAAAAGGTAATATGGGGACAGCATGAGCCTTGGCCAGTATTCAAAAACATAGGGGCAACAGGTACAAACCATCTGTAGTGAAGCAACAAGGCTTGTCTATCATGTCATCACAAGCAGACAGAGACTGTATTCCCTTTGAATGACACCAGAAGCTCAGCCAATTGTTGAAGTTTATCATCTTTCTGTTATATTGCAGTATCATGTAGGTGAAGGTAAGAAGCTACTCAAGGTTTGACCCTGTGTGTGCCAGCATGTGGTGCATCAACCCATATATGATATGGTCATGGCCTATGCATACAATACACTCACAATACACCTAGTATGATAAGCCTGTTGAGGTTAGCAAATGTGAAAAAAATCCTTGTGCAGACTGTCAGCAAGTAATGTCTGTATTGCACCCTGTGTGCTTACTGAAGTGTAAAGACGTACTTTGTTTGGATTAAGAACACTGCACTTGCCAACTGTGTGTGTGTGTGTGTGTGTGTGTGTGTGTGTGTGTGTGTGTGTGTGTGTGTGTGTGTGTGTGTGTGTGTGTGTGTGTGTGTGTGTGTGTGTGTGTGTGTGTGTGTGTGTGTGTCCTTGGGCAGAGCAACCTTTTTGGAGATTACTCAAACACCTTAAAAGTGGTATACTCATCTTTGTCAAGTCCGATGATGTCATCATCCTACAAATATACCTGTGGAAAAATGAAATCCCAGTAAAGTGTGTAGCGCGTTGTGTAAATGCGTATTGTTGTAATATCATAATGTCATTAGGTAAGGTTTGCATCCTGCAGTTGCCACCTGTGTGTCTTCCTGGGGCAGTGCAACCTTGATAGAAACTACTCAAACACCTTAAAAGTGATATACTCATCTTTGTCAAGTCCGATGATGTCACCATCCTACAAATATACCTGTGGAAAAGTAAAATCCCAGTAATGTATATAGCACATCGTGTAAATGCATACTGCTTGTAGTATCATAATGTAGTTAGATAGGGGTTTGAATCCTGCATTTGCCAACTGTGTGTGTCTCCCTGGGGGGAGTACCCTTTTTGGAGACTACTCAAACACCTTAGAAGTGTTATACTCATCTTTGTCAAGTCCAATGACGTCACCATCGTACAAATATACCTGTGGAAAGGTGAAATCCCAGTAATGTGTATAGCACATCGTGTAAATGCATACTGTTGTAATATCATAATATAGCTAAGTAGGTGTTTGAATCTGTGTGTCCCCCTGGGGAGGAGCAGCCGTTTTGGAGACTACTCACACACCTTAAAAGTGGTATACTCATCTTTGTCAAGTCTGATGATGTCACCATCCTACAAATATACCTGTGGAAAGGTGAAATCCCAGTAATGTGTATAGCGCATTGTGAAAATGCATACTGCTGTAGTATCATAATGTAGTTAGAAAAGAGATCGAATCTCACACTTGCTGACTGTGCATCTGTGTTCCAGGTATGTGACACTATTGACCAATGTGGAGTGGATTTTGATTTTTCTAGTGAATGACATATCACAATGACAATTGTATGTTCATTACACATGTAAGGTAGTTGTGGGGCAAATCCATATACATACATGTGACCTCAAGTATTTCATAGGTGGGTACTCTGCTTTCTCCATGAATGCATGTGTTATCTTTGCCAGAGCGTACTGGTGCTTTCCAGACCTTAGGTCACTTCTGTATGCTTGTGACAAGCTTAGCCACTGCAGTGATCCCTGGGCTATGGCTTCCATTTCACATCCACTCATCACGGTTTCTATTGAAGAGCGTGAGTGAGGGTTTATGCTTGAGGTATATTTGAAACCTGTTCCAAAGCAAGCAAAGTCTGGCAAAGATAACTAATCATTATAGGTGTGTGACAACCTCTGTGGATCTGCATGCAAACCCTTTATTGCTTATGTTCTCCACAGAGGGATTTCCAAAACCCTTTGGTAATGTGATTATCAAAGGAGAGATGAATTAACACATGGCTCTATGTATACATTAGCACCTGTTCCACATTTTGGGGGCTACTACCTATGTGGTACTCTGAGGATACTGTTTTCTAAAAGTGGATAACTATGCTTTCTTAGGCTTATAGCTTTACAGCATGAGTTTGACACCAGGTATCTATATGTATGATACCCTTTTGGAGGATGTGCATGTCATCTGGAGAATAACGTATAGCCCACAGTATGCATTTTTATCAAACGTGGGCAGACATATCCCTACTGTGTTTTCTTATACCTAAGAAAGCTATATGCCAAACATGAGTGGTCCCAGGACTGAGTGCAGGTGAATACCACCTGTTACTGGCATAGAATAGTACATGGAGGCTGCAAATGTTACTGTGTGTCCTACATCTGTGCGTAAGTTGTCAAGCATCATCTAACAATCCTTTATGGTCAGTCTGTTGAGGTTATGTCTAATACCAGTATGTGGGATGGGTATGATTTGCTGGTGAGCTATAGCTTGGCTGTGTTGACCTCCCCTCCCTCACCTACAGCCTTGTTGACTGGCTTGAAGTCTACTAGGTGTAGGAGCCATGATCTGGCTTTTAGAGGACCTAAGTGGGTATGGTGCAGTATTTGCAGGTTCATAATGTCTCTGTTAATGAGTTCCATAATGCTGTGCTCCATAGCCTTCCAGATAACATTGGTCTGGCTTGAGAGTTTCCAGGACCTGTTGTAGTTCTACCCTTAATCAATTTATGTTAACATTTGCACTGGGTGTGACAAGGGTGGACAGGTTTAAGAATAAGTATATTAGAGGGTCAGGCCAGGTTTGAAGGTTAGTAGACCATGCCAGATAGGCAGGATTAAGTTGGTTTGTACATGTGCTGAGGACGGATGCAGAGTATATTGTGAAATATATGCTAAGGATGAAGCCGCCAGGTAACAGGAAAAGAGGAATGCCTAAGATGAGGTTTATGGCTGTGGTGAGAGAGGACATGCAGGTAGATGGTGTTATAGCGCAAGATGCAGAGGCCAGGAAGAAATTATGTACTGTGGCGACCCCTAATGGGAACATCCAAAAGGAGAAGAAGAAGACGTTGTAGCTCAACCCTTGTGGACTGTGAACACCATTACTGTGTGTCATGCCACAAGTATGTAACCTATATAGAGGCTGCATCTGGACAGAGCGTTTAGGTGAGTGGTGACTTCATATGTCGACTTGTGTATGACACAGCCAGGGACACTGTCCAGTACCATTGCCACTGTGGTGTGTACATTGTTAAAGAGATATTTTAACTAGAGTGTCTGTGAATCATCAGGTTTTACATTCTTCAGGTCTGGAAATGTGGCCCTTGCGTAATGACAGGGTGGTGAAATCTGCATTCAAACTGTCTGACAAGGAATTGGTAATGTCAGTCAGATAAGTGTACTTTGTGACCATTTACATTAACTCTGAACCGATCTGAGATTTCACCTGTAGATTATGAACAACAATGAAGAAAGCTTTAGTGTTATCTTTGGAATCCTTGCCATTTTGTATTTTGAAACTTGTCTTGTATGTTTATTGAGGGATTGTATTTTCCCAATGATACTGACCAGAGAGGTTATCCCTTCTTGGTATGTAACTCTTTTGGTACAACTTCACACTTTCTATTATATATTTAGTTCATGGCAGGGGTCCATGAGACTAATGCACTTTTACTGTATAAGTGAGAATTGCTTGTGTTTGTGATAGCATGGTCCATGCAACCCTGTAGGTGAACAGTGTGCATTAATAAAGGATTATGCAGCTGGGACAATGTTAACCTTAGTAATGCAAACCAATGACAGATAGCAACAACAGCATCACCCACAGCACAGTGTCAACCCATGTCATACACACACATGCATACTCAAGTTCCAAAATGTGTGTAGTACAATGCATACTGGCCACCAATAGAAAGTATGGAGTGTTAATACTGGCCAATACAGCGCATGTCACCCTGCCCATGTGTCCAATATGTACATACATGCAGACAGTGCACCTCCACCATGTTCACAAATGTACACCTGCAGACCTCTGCTGCACACACCCCACACTTACTCTCCACTGTATAATGCATGCTGACACAACTACACATATCAGCCAAGTGGCACATGGGCAAACAAAACACAATTGGAATAAACACTGGTGGAAACAATACAACATTGCTAATTACAGCTTTAATGCATCATGCCTGCTCAGCTACACCTTCAAGGATATCATTACACTTTACTGCTGACAACATGCTAGACATTCAACCATTGCTATACTTTATTAAAGTCACGCTGTGCATCAGCACCATGTTAGCCTGTTCCTGCATCAATGTTACAGATGACAGGAGGTGGCACAGGTTTCATCATATGCACAGGGTGTGTTGTTGGTTTGCCAGCGGCCTACACTGAGCCATACAATCGACATGTGTGTGTGAGTATGTGTGTGAGGGCCATGAGTACTGTTATGGGCCAATGTTGATGTAATGTGTGCGGGTATGCGTTTGCCCTAGGTTTCTGTTTTATGTGTGTGTGTCTGCATGCACACAGCTCCACCATGTGGCTGCCATATACGGGGATTTGTGAGACAGCTACAGACTGTACCTGGCAGGCTTTACAGATTACTGCCTCTGGCCATGGATACGGAACCTGTACCTGGCAGGGGTGCTACAAACAGTATCAGGTACTAATCCAGACTGGGTACTATCCAAAAAGGTTGACATATGTCCACTGGATCCAGGTCCCTGCTGGAACTGGCAGAGCCATGTGCATGTGGTCTTTTAGGACGGTCTATTGACAGCCTCCCCAACATTGCTGGGGCTGGTACTGGCACTACGGGAGCGGCTGTGACTTGCTGGATGTCCACGGCGACCTCCAGCTTCTGATGTTGCTGGCATACGTCCACATCGATGTCTCAACCATCTCGCACTGTCCTGACACATGAACATGACATTGTGGAGGACATCCAATGTCTCACCCCAATGTCTATCAATGACCTCAGTGTAATTATGTATGGCACCTGCTAGGTCACGGATACTGTCATTTACAGAGGTGTTATGAACCCTCTGTGCCCTTAGTGCCTGTCTGGTGTACCACTCCATCCATGTCTATGCCTCCATGACAGCCTGGAACATGCGTGTGGTAGAAAGAGGTGTGGCGCATCTGCCATGGTGATGACCAGCAGTGCTCTGACAAGAACCCCTGGGCATCTGTCTATGTGGTACCGTTCCAGACATCTGGCTATGGCTGCTGTGTCCTGATACATGTGCCATAGATGCCACACTGTCCTGGCCAGTGCCAACCGTACCCTGTCCCTCAGCTAAGGGCAATGGTGATGATCGATGTACAGGCGGTATAACTGTGTGCATGGATGGGGTGGAGACTTGTGTACTGTCAATTGGTGGCCCAACAACAGACCCTGATAAACCTGCCTGTGCCTCAACACACCTATCCTCATGATCACTGTCTGTCTCAGTGACATCAGGTTCCCTGCTGTACTGAATCAGCCCCACCTCAGCACCTGTGAGAGGAAAACAGGAAACACACTTTAAGACCTGAACATGATGTCAGACCACATGCGCACATGCACACATGCACATGCACACATGCACATGCATACATGTGCACATGCACACACACACACACACACACACACACACACACACACACACATGCACATGCACACATGCACATGCACGCATGCACATGCACACATGCACACACACAAATACACTCATCCCTAAAGCAAACACACACACACACACAACACCAGCAATCTCAGAACATACACAATAGCAGGTGATGGTGGGGTACAGTATCACAAACAAAACAATCATATCACACATGTCAGCATGCAGGACATGTGTTGCTCAACAGCATGCAGTGCAAGTGTAGACAGTCCTTGTTACTAACAGTATACATGGCTTTGATGCATGTATTTTGTTATTGGGTGATTGGCCTCCCCCTGGAATGCAATGCATACATAGACACAACATTGCTGTGCAAGTATTCAAAACTCTGTAATGTACTGTGCACCATAACTCACAGGTCTATATACCATGGCTGGATGTGTATCTGTGTGTCAGATAGGTATCCAATGCTGATTACAGCCTCTGTGTCTTTAGCAAATAATTGTGGACACAGTTTTAGCACATGCATGATGAGTATTCACACAACATCATCAGTGGTGCATGTATAATTAATGGAATACCATTCGTCCACATACCCAATGTACAGTAGTTATGGTGAGTGTAGATCATATTGCGGACATGCCAGTGTCATCCATGACATGGCATGCTAAAACACAACTGCATATTTAAACATCACACATACCCAATGTGTGTCATATGACCTAGCCACTCAATAGCATCACAAGACATATATGTGTCAGTTGTGCAAATGGTGATTGGTATACATATTGTTTAGAGGTGCATATGTTTGCACGCACAGAACATTGAGGTGTATAGCAATGAAAGCTATGTGTAGTACTGTGGTTACAATAACTGGATGGGGTATAGTACCATAGGCCATCATCATGAAGCATCGTGTGGTCACTCAAGGCTACAAATGTTTCCCAAACCAGCACTAATCATGCTGTACCAGAACTGTACTACCTTGGCTACATTCACCATTTCACAACCAGTTGTTACATGGGTTTGTAAGGAGGTCAATAAGGAGCATTCCTGACATGAATGTGTAGTGTGTTGCAGAGTGTTTAAATGCCCTATGATAGGCCTCTACCCTTCAGGTATATTATGTGTAATGTGTGGATGAGATTTTGGATACTGGAGTGTGTCTTTACAGAGGGTTTGTGAATCTTTTATGTGTAGCATGTTAAAACGCTCTGTGTATGACATAGTTGTGTATGTTATGTGCATATTGAGTATCAACTTTGCCTATCCAATGGTCACTACAGTGTAGCCACATTTGTTTGAGATGGTCTGGGTATTGCATGTGTTTGAGGCAGCTAATCACATTAGTGGGATGTGCGTGGTCTTACACCTAACATGCACACCATGCATTATGGGTAGGTGTGTTACATGTGTACATGGCCTACACCTTAACTATGACATGCACTTTTTATTTACAATAATGAATGTAGAACACACTCACCAGCATCTGCCCGTTGCCTTGATGTCACCCCCGAGGGACCTACATAGAGATGAGACAGTTTGTCAGTGGCCACAACTGTGGCATTGCTACTCTGTGTTTGCAATCTGACAGTAGAACAACAGTTTACATTCACAGGCCTACAGATTATGTTCCAAATGATCAGTATTGAACAACAACAGGCTCCACATCTTCAAACTACACACTCCACATCTCACTTATGCATGATCTACAAATACAGATAACAGTAGTCTACAGATATGCCATGTTACCTGAATGCTCTATGTGTGCTTGCTGGGTGGCTCCAACCTCCATCATGGTGAATGTCTGCTGCTGTTGTTGTTGAGCAGGTGCCACGAGGCTCAGGAGCAACTGCTTCACTCTGGTGAGGGGGGATGAATATTAACACCACCTCCTGTTGCAAGCTGTTGTCTCCACACATCAGAAGCACGCTGACGGACAGGTCTGAGTAGATCACTGCAGTGGTGGCATACCTGCTCATATGTCCAATTATGCAGGCTTACCTCATTTACCCTCCGGACAACATCTTGCCACATTGCAGTATGCTCCTGCTGGTTCTGGCTGGTTTTTGAGAACATTAGACTGTAGTGCTGAATCATACAGCTAGTAATGATCTCATCTTCAGCACTTCTATAGCTGGGATTTCTGTGATGTGCCATGATCCCTGGAAGACATAAAGAAAAAATATGTCTGAGCAAGTCATATGGCACATTTAACATTATATAGTGCAGATATCAATGAACTGCCATATATAGCAACCTGTTAGCTAACTGAGAGTGAAACACTTTAACTACCAATTATCACTGCTCACCCCACAACTGCTTGAAAGTGCCTGGCTCACTCTATCTAATGAACCATGTTCTGCACAGCAACAAAATAAAATCGCTATATAAGACTATACAAGAGTACCTGGCACACTGTATGCAACACAATGCACCACCTAGCCACAGCAGATATACATCAAGCTGATGTGTAAGGAAATATGCCATCCATCACAATGAGTGTAAGGTCCAGTAAATGTATTACTATTATACCACACAACTTGTTAATGGCAAACCCATGGCCAAAATATGTGCACAATTGGCTACATAGGTTGCATACTGCTGTAGTCCAATATAAATGTTGCTAGATTTGCAGTTATATGTTTTACCACACATATGACAGAGGACATGTTACAGACATACCCACACACACATCAAACATAATTGCAGGACACAAAGGTATGGCAACCCAGATAAGCTTTACATGTGTACTATGCAGTACTGTGTGTCAGTACTTACAAAACCTTAATCTTGAGGAATGTAATCTGTGATGAATACAGGGACCACACAAAACAGTGGATGCAAGCAATGTGGACATACACCATACTTTGCTGTACAGGCCCAGAGCTTCAAGTAGTACTACAGTACACACAGGATTTGGATTCAACATCAGTACCAATCAATAATCATAGATGTAGTGCTTTAGCCTCCAATGACACACCCCAGTTAAAACCAAGGGACTTAATCACACTGTATGCCATATCACTTTTTCTGCCTAGCAACAGAATACACAGTTCTTGCTGGGATCAAAGCAAGGACCCATAATACCATGACATAAACAGTTTCCCATTAAGCTATTCCACAAATACATATATTTGACGTATTCACAAGCACATTGACCATCACAATCAACAGTACAGAGAATCTATTGCAACAAGTAGATGTAGGTGTGTATGAGTATATATGACTCTCTCTCTCTCTCTCTGTATATATATATATATATATATATATATATATATATATATATATATATATATATATATATGTGTGTGTGTGTGTGTGTGTGTGTATATACATATACACATCCATTGGTGTACATATACATATATATGTAGGCACATATACATTTCACCTTTCATAGTGGGAATATCAATTATACAAAGGATGTGAGGTGTACAGTAATGTAATAATATTGCACAGTCTTGTGATAAATGCATTGAAAGTGTTCACAGCCCAGGTAGCTTTAGCAGGCCTCACTGGCTTCAACATTGCAAACTGAACAAACCACCCACACTGTTTAACCCCCACATGTCATATACCAGCACTGTATGCTGTCTTGTTTGTCACACACTAAAACCTACATACAAATATGCGCATACTAACCTTCACCAACATAAATATATCTCCACCCTTCACAAACAGTTGCAATATGTCTCCTGCTCTATGCACATATACAGATGTGAATATATATGACACATATATATTTCTCCGTATGTGTGTGGCATACACACACAAGGTCCACACTGTTGTAAGTCCCTGGACCTCACAGCTGAACTGTTGGGCCTTGCTGCAACACAAACAGGTGTCACATGTGAACACACACTAACATTAAATGGGGTATATATAGCTACAAATGCTAGATAAGCATACTAGACTGCTACAGCAGCTGTCAATACTAAGCTACACTTTAATATGACTATCATGCAGGTGTTGCTCTGTCACACCCATGTTTATATAATGGCAGCACTAATCCCCCCCAACAACCACTGGCCACACTACTGTACAGAACACAGATAACACGGATCAGATCTTTGACATTTAATACTGAGCTACACATTTCACAGGTATGTCCCACTGCCCACAGGTACACACTGTATTGTCCATAGCAGTAGTTAAGCAGGACATCTGTGCATAGATAAGTACTGCTGCCACATATGAATGGTTCACATTACATAGACTACTCTTCAAAAACATCTACTACATGCCAGTAAATACATATGTGTCACATACCTTTCCTTTGTATGATTTGGTATTATTTATTTTTTTTTCATTTTCTCTCTCTCTCTCTCTCTCTCTCTCTCTCTCTGTCAGTCTCTGCAATAGAGTGATTGAGTTTGTTGGCAGCGATTGCATCCTGCTTTTGTAGGTATTTGCACATGAGCATGTGATGGCCTCTGCCCCAGTTAGTGGCCACCATTTGCTAATTGCATGCAGCCTGCTGTGTAGTAATTGCAGTAATCACTGTCATAGCAACCCAGTACTATAAATTGCTAACTCAGGTAGATGTGGCCCTTTCAGCTTTCCAAGATGGAGACCATCCTTGTTTGCTGTGGACATCATTGTTTAAGACAGAAGATTGGTATAGTTCTTATATCAGAAGCCAGGGGTGTAGCCAGTGGTTTACATTTTGCACTCAGACCTAAATGTTGCTGCTTCCAGTACACACTTGTCAGTGTAGAAATGTACTCACCCCTCAAAATGCTAACCCAAGATACATGGGAGGATGTACTTTCTTTTCAAATTTTACAATTAACTGCCATACAAATCTAGTTATTGAGATGTATTCCTTTGGCACAATATATTGTTATGACAGCTATATTGCTATGATGGCTTAGTGGTTAACTACTGTGACTGTAGTGTACAGGGTCCTGGGTTTGAGTCATGTAGAGGCTGTTTATTTGGGCGTGGGAGGATGGCATAATGGTTAAGGTGTGTGCTTTACAGACGCAAGGTGCAGGGTTTGATCCTCACATGAGATAATTGGCTAGGCTTGAAATGGCTCACAACGGCAGTTAGCCTAGTTCTAACCTATGAACTATGAACCTATGAATTGTTTGTGAACTGCTATACTGTGAATATTCATTTACTCAGTTCTAAACAGTTTGTGCTTTTTTAGTGTTGCTATTAGCACAAGCTACTCAAGAAAACTGGACACATTTCAGTACTGTGAGTATGCTTACCTACATTCTTGGGAGACCCTGCACACACAGGTATATTCTACATTTGGGTAGGGGTGCAGAAGTACAGAGAGCTTAAGTATTATTGTGTGAATTTTATCTTGCTGGACTTATAGGGTTGCTGTGTACATGTTAGTTTATCAAGGCAAGTAGTCTGTCTGTGTAACTCCCAACTGTGGACCTATCTACATGGTAGACAGAGATTAGCCTGTTATTATTTGTCTGTGCACCACACAGGTCTTTTCAGCACTAGAGCAATGGCATTGCTACAGTTGGTTGCTACCAGTACATGGCTACATCCTTTTGTATTTCAGTGTTGCATTCCTACATAAGGGTATGCCTCCGGAACTCCTTCCAAAGCTGTTTGCACAGTGTGTAACAGCAGAAAGGCTGATATGCCTCTGTGTTTCTGCCTCTGCCAGACCTCTCAAACACTCAGGTACATATTTGAACAGACTCAGGGAAAAGTAGAGAAAAAGTCAGGGACACATTTAAAATATTAGTGCCATTAAGTTGAGACTTTGAAAGAACCAGAGCATATAGATTAATACACCTTTTCTTAAGTAAAAGAAGTGTGTAACTCTTAATTATTGGCATTACTCATTACGTGTAATTCACCACCTTTCTGGCCAAAGTCAGTAGTTTTCGGAGGGATTCAGAGGGACAGAGCTAAATTTTGTTTCAAAATCAGGGACAACCCTGAAAATTAGGGACAGTTGGGAGGTATGGCCACTGCCCTAAACAGATATGCCAGTGTCTGTCCTGCTATGATACTGTGTGGGGGTTGTAAACTGATGGTGTAACATTATTTCCTGCTAGAATGGCTGATTCTCTTATCACAGTCATGTAATGTAATCCAACAACTGTTGGTAAAGATCCACAGAACAAGTTGTGTGGTATGGCATTCCTATTTTTCCTTTACATTCACTCATTTTGATGCATGATATATTTATTTCAGCATGAACTTTTTGTATATCTACCATGGCTTAGTGGTACTTCATGCATTGTACTGTGTACAAGGTCTGGGGTTTGAGACTGATAGAGGTGTTTTATTTTGCTCCTGAGCAGAACAAGGGCCCTCACATACAGAGTGACTAAGGCACTTTTAAGCAGTTGTAAGCGGGTTTGCGTGGGTTTGCACGATGCTTAGCAATACTTAGCTAAGCGCAAACAAGCGCACACTCGCGCAAACCCGCTAACTACTGCTTAATGGTGCTTACTCCTGCTAACCCCCGCGCTCATTTCTTTGAAAGAAAAAAATGGGGAGATGGGAAAGTGGTGAAAAAGGGGCACAAAGAGGGAAAGACAGTATGGAAAGTTGCTCAGGATGTGCAGGATGGGTGTAGGGAAGGTCCATAGCTGCTCATTTCTTTAACATCAACATATGTGCATATGGAATAAATTTGGAGTTAAATATGAAACCTTCAACCCCTGAGAGAGGGGTGAGGACAACAAAGTATGTTGTAATGCCAGTTAAATTACATTTTATGTGTCCAGGGGACATGTGTGCAAAATGGGCAGCTATGTATGGGGCGTAATTTTTTTTGGGAGCAGATTGCCCCTTTTCTTTTTCCAGTGAGAGTGGAATGTGGGGTAGGGGAAGTAGGTATATTTGGGGAGGTAGGTTGGGGAGGTAGACAAGACAAACAAGACGGATACACGGGCAGAATATGACATGTCATGGTTGAACACCACTGACGGGGAGGGATGTTTGGAAATCACAAGCCCATGAGCCCACAGATGGCAACAGTGGAACTGAGATCCCCACCCATGGGCAGTCACCACTGCACCTTCCCAGCCCAGAGGGTGGCTGTGCTGGTGGCTGTGTAGGAGGGGCAGGCTGACCCGGGAGTTGTGCCACTCGTGCCTCAAGCTGGTGTAGAGGTTCTGCAACAGAACGCTCAATCTCTCTATGCACCGCAACCTGGACCATTTGAAGGATGATAAGTGGCCCTCCTCTGCCCACGCTTGCACAGGGGGACCAAGCCCCATCCCCTGCAGCGCTTCCACCCAAAGGTGGCACAGGGCCAATGGAGAAGGAGGTACCAGGCTGGGCACCAGACCTGCTGGTGCCAGGTGCCATGGTCAGCTCAGGTGGGACAGGTGGGTCCGCTGGGACCGTCCTTCCCATATGAACTATGTTTTGGAGAATTTAATAAAGATATGGGTTAGTAACAGTCAACAGCATTCCCAGTTAGTTATAACAGCATGCAGAAGTATTCCCATTAACCCAACACACCAAAGTTTCAACAGTTGAAAAGCAAGCACAACACATGCATATAAAGAACAATAGTGGACATTACAACAGCATGCAGGTTTAATTGATGGCAACAGGTCACCAATATTGTAGTATTTGAACAGGGCACATGCATAGAAATTAATGCAAATATTTATAAACCAATAGGACATATGTCCCAACAAATGTTTTGAGATTAGACATACCCATTGAGGTGTAGAATTGCATTTGTTATGCACATACAGTAGGGTGGAAAAGATAGCTCAATTAACAACTTATATATCCTTCTAGTTTACACTACATTCCTATTAACTGCAGTTATATGTCCCTTACATGTATTATTACACTACCCAATGTCCTTCTATTGTGCAATTGGATTTTGCTAGATCATTATATACATGAGCTATATCTGACATACAAACTGTCCAGGATGCAGATGTTACTGCTACATATTTTGAGAGTTGCTCACACACACTACCGCTGAGATGGTACACTGACAGCTCAACTTTCATATAATTATCTAGATATGTTCAGGTGAAATTATCAGTTATATGTTAACAGCTCTCTACATTTCTGGCAGCACACTGACATTTCTGGGGAACACAATACCAAGCTACTCATGTGCCAGATTAACCCGTACATGCTGGGCATGAACCAACAGTTAAGGGCTGTAAATATGCATAAAAGCTACTGGCACTCCCTTCATCCACTTTATATGGGACTACCCAAGTGTGGGTTAACTAACACTGCTTAATACAACAGTACTATTTCTAAAATGCAACAGTACAACAACATATCAAAGAAAATCACACAGACGCACTCCAGGAATTATACCTTTATTAAAGATTTATTACACCTTTATTTATTGGGTTAAAACACTTTTTGAAGGCTCTCTCATTTATTTTATATAACAGTACATGCAGAATAATTATTAAAGAATTATTATACCTTTATTTATTGGGTTAAAACACTTTTTTGAAGGCTCTCTCGTTTATTTTATATAACAGTACATGCAGAATAATTATTAAAGAATTATTATACCTTTATTTATTGGGTTAAAACACTTTTTGAAGGCTCTCTCATTTATTTTATATAACAGTATATGCAGAATAATTACTAACCTGCCTGATAATGCAGCCTTTGCAGCCTATCTTCATGGGTTTGCTGATTCATAGCCCGGACACCTGCAGCTGTGAAGTAAATGCAGTGATAATGAGACATACCAATCCATAGTATAGACAAGAATAGCAAATCTTAAATACTTAATACAATGGCAACTTACTCAGTACTGGGGCATTTGCCATCCCACGGGCCTCCTGGATCCACTGGTCCAGTTGATCCTCCTGACGTTGCTTTAGGTCAGAGTAATGGTTCCTGACCTGCTCACCAGTCCGAGGAATGCCAGTGGCACTGGTGAGATCACGAGCTAGACAGTTCCAGGCTCCATTTTGTATTGGGTGCCCTGGTACTGGCCCCGCAGGAGTCTTTCCTCATGATTGTGGACAAGGAGCCAAACCATTACTTTGGTCTCCTCAATGCCCCAACGTTGCACTTGAAATCGACTGCCTTCCCAACACCAGCCATGATGACTGCAGAAGGGAGCTACAACCAGTTATGGCAAGTATTCCAACCTGTGGAGCTTAAATATGCCTCATTTCCTGCACTTATTTGTGATTGGCCAGTTTTGAAAAAACTCAGCTGTAGGCACACCTCCTTAGCTGATGTTAGCAATGTTTAATATTCATTTGATAGATATGTGTCTGTTGAAAGTGCATGGTTATGAAATGCTGTCATGACTTAGTGGTTATGTACTGTGACTATAGTGCACAGTATCCTGAGTTTTAGCCCTGTCACTGCTTTTTATTTTCCTACTGGCCAGACCTGAATGGTTAAGGTATAGTAAAGGAGGTGTGGCCGTGTTTAGCCGACTTTGCTCAACTTTGCCCGACTTTTCTCAGCATTGCTCGACGTTGCCCGACATTGCTCGACATTGCGCTGGTTAGCGCGGTGCGCAGCTACGCACAAACATGTTCTGTTTGCGTGATGCGTAGCTCCGCGCAAAGACATTGCACTAGTTAATGCAGTGCTCAGCTACAAGCAATTAAATATAAATATGCTCAATACTGGTAAAATATGCTTAGCATTGCTTTACATTGCTTAAAATAAGTTACTCATGCATCAGTATGCATAACCATTTCACCTTCCAATATATATATATATATATATATATATATATATATATATGTATATATATATATATATATATATATATATATATATATATATATATATATATATATATATATATATATATATATATATATATATAAAATTCGTTCACTACTACATATAACATTTCAATGCTTTTTACAAAACTTTAAATAATACATGTCAGGAAATATTTTTGTATACAGATTTCAAACAGAAAATGAAAAGTGTAGTGGTGGGACTCAAACTGGAAATGCCTCCTCTTTGTGCAAAGGCTCTAACCACTACGCTATCGCTATTTCACTTAATTTGCATATATTTTTCTTATTATCCTCTTCGGTGTCTAAACTGCTAATTGTAGCCAAGCAATGGGATAACACATGCAAACATGTGCAAATACGGGCAGCTATATCGGAAATGAAAAAAAAAACATTTATTTTCCTTTTTATATTTGTACGGGGTTTACTATATGGGGGAGTGTATTGTTAGAATGTACACATGTGAGCGGACTCGCTCATGTAACTAGAGTTTCAAACTTGCAGGAGCATGGATTTTTGGACTGATTGGCAGTCCGACACGCCCCCTACACTCGCCCATGCTCTGTGTTAGTTTTAGAGTTGAGGCAGCGCGCCCTCATTAATTTGCATGGTGCGCTGCCATCTTACTCTTAGACTGGCTCTTCCATATAAGACTAATTTAGTCTTACATGGAAGATTAGTGAATCCTGGACATTATCATTCTGAAGTGTTATATAACATAGTAGAACTTACCACTGTGTCACTGGTTATCTTGCATTCTGTTGTATTTTCTGTTTGTGCTGTAGTTAGTAGCTGTACTCTGCTGTAATGCTCACTATAACCCAGGCTGGGCCTACGATTAGCCATTCTTGAGCAGTGCTTTACATTATAAAAAAATGTAAGTAAAACAACACATAAAACAGAATAAATTTCCAGGCCAGTCATAGTCTGCATCATTATTACTTCACTAAGCAAGTTGATACCAGAAAAATTAGACGGAGCCTTCTCAATCCACACATACAAGTAGCAAGCATGTGATTGCATGGGTGTTTATAAATATTAACCTCTGCCTCAGACATTACGTTCCTGATTTTCTTGATCATGATCAGCAAAGCCACAAACCTATGCTGTCAACCACTCTAGCAAAGCATTGTGTGTATTTCTATTTTCTAGTTAAACATTTTGTCTTACATGTTCAACTAAGTAAGCACAACCTAATATAGTATTGTAATCTTCAGCCAAAATGACATAAAATGTTCCTATCCAACTGGTCAGATATGGCCTGTTGGTGCTTCCATTGCAGCATATTCAGGAAAAATCTAAACTCTTCTAATACCAGCTAACCAAGTAAATATTTATCTAATCAATCAGAGTGTAAAGGTCTCTTGACTACTTGAACAATCATGCCATACACATGCCACATATTTTGGCATGGCATTTTTCTTACAATCTAAACATGTCTTAACCAATATTTATTCTAATCCAGCCACACATGACCTAATATTCTCATCTATGTTTGGCAAGTGTGGCCTGCCCTTTATCTGCTATAATCCAACTAAGTCTGGGACCATGAAGCCCTTGTCCACCAATCCATGCATATCATCCATTATTTGTGCAACCTGACCAGTACAGCCTAATTATAAGTTCTCTAGCCAATTAATCCGAAATCCATTTTCTGTCAACAGCCATAAACTGAGCCCCCCCCCCCCGGTTTTCTCTCAAAACATTTACCTCTCACTGCTCACTAAATTGTCAAGTATCGTGTGGTCTTGTGCAACATAACAAAATTACTGCTACACTGACCTAAAAATCTATGCAGATAACATATAGCTATTCTCTCGCCACTCTCCAAAATACTAGAGAGATGCATACATTCTCAGGTCTCAAACTACCTCCTTACTAACAACCTCCTTTCCAGTACTCAGCATGGTTTCCGACCAAACCATAGCACCACCACTGCCTTACTCTCCTTTACTAACACTATTCTTCAGCATAAAAACAATGGCTATCTCTCCTCTGCTACTTTTCTAGACCTATCTAAAGCATTTGACATGGTCCCACACAAACAACTTATCCCTGTCCTCAATAACCTATCCTTCTCTCAATCAGTCACCAACTGGTTTCAGAGTTACCTGTCTGACCGCCAACAATCCGTTGTATGGCAGAATGACATATCTCCCCAACTACCTGTCTCCATAGGGGTTCCCCAAGGATCCATCCTTGGACCCCTACTCTTCTCTGTTTACACCAATAATCTAGTCTCTGCCACCAAACATGGCACACTCATACAATACGCAGATGACTCAACCATCATCTGCTCAGCCCAGTCCCTACCCAAACTGCAAAAAGTCACACTGGAAGCCTTTTCCTCTGTTGAAACTTGGTTATCCGATGCCCAATTAATACTCAACCCAAACAAAACTAAACTACTCATTTTCCAACCCACCAAACATACTCAAAACAACTCTCACTTTAACATCACAGCAAAAGACAACACCACTATATACCCAACTGAACACACCAAATTGCTAGGAGTGGAAATTGACAATAAACTAAAATTTGACATTCACATATCCATGACCATAAAAAAAGTCCACAAAAAACTAGGAGCGTTATACAGAAATAAGCAATTTCTCACTAAAGCAGCAAAGATTTCAGTAGCAAATTCCCACCTTATCTCCACCCTACTTTATGCCTATCCAATATATACCAACCTAAGGCAATGCGATCTAAACAAGCTAGAGACCTGCTACAACAAAATCGCCAAATTCGTCACAGGGGCATCCTACCGTAGTCACCACTGTCTCTCACCTGCTGAACTGGCTGGCTTGAATACCCTCACCTTCTTCAGTGGTATCAACTCTCACTCACCCACAAACTAGTAAACCATCCACTAAATGTCCCATCCCTCCAGAATCTACTCCAACCCTATCGCACCACCAGAACACTAAGATCCAGCAACAAATATAACTTGCAGATCACTAAAGCCAATAACTCTGCTGGTGAAGCACTATTCTCTTGCACCATAGCCAAATTATGAAACTCCCTTCCACCCACAATTACCTCCGTACCATCGTGCACCCACTTCAAAACTTTACTAAAAGCGCACCTAAAAACATGCTGGCTATGCCCTTGCAACTCCCACTCTAATATCACCCACCCCATCCAGCCACTACCTTTCTTTCCACTCCACTAACCACCTTTATTATAGCAAGTTCAGATGGTCATAAGTCTAGTACTTATTATACAGCAGGAACTTCTCATTGTAACATTTGTTAATGTCTGTTATGTACTTCACAGATAAAGATTCTAGTTGTCTACTGATGTACTATTTTCTTCATCTGTAAATATGTTGTAAGTAATTGCTATGTTAAATTGTTAATCGCTATGTAATCCAATGTAACTACTGTCTGTTTATTTTAACTGTGGAGCTTTTCTCCCCGGGCCTCCGCTGAAAATGGACCTACGTCCAGTCGGACACTCCCGGTCAACAAATGTAAATAAATCGATAAATAAATAAATATATCCAAAATTAATGTTAACAAGTTGTAACTGTGTGTAATAGCCATAAAGCAGTGCTATGATTGTTAACTGGAGAGATAAACACTAAAAAATTAGCATCAAGAACCTTTAAAGGACATAACTGTCAAGACTTCATCAGACTGATCATTCTGACGATGTCTTTATAATTATGTCATTTGACAAAAGTGCTTACTGTGTATTATACACCCCTCATTGTGTAGCTTAAGCATGTGTTTCCATTTCCATACTGTGGCATCACCACTTTCAGCCTGTCTTGCAAGCTGGCATAGTATTTTTTACACTTTTAAATGGTGCTTTCTCTAGTTCACAAGTTTCTTTGGCAGTATCTAATGGTCCAAAACACTGTCTGTCATATAATAACTCAAAAACACTCAACCTGATCAAGGCTGATATCACTGTTGTATTGACAAATCAATTAGTCCCATTTCTGACATCTCCTTCATTAACTTTTCTTAGCATGAACGTTTGTGTTCAGTTAAAATGCTTCACCAATCCATCCATGTAGGGATAACACATTGAGATTTCGAACTGCTTGAGCTTAAAACATTGGTACAGTTGGTGCATTCATTTGGGCATAAAGAGAGTCAGCTGATCAGTGAGTATTTCCTTTGGCATCACTAGTCTGGAAAATAATACTGGCTCTCTAGCTACAGATTTATTAAGCAGAATAGCTTCAGAAAGTCTGTTTGCATAGTACAAAATAACCCACATATACTGAAATCCATTTCCAGATTTTACTAGTTTAACAGTAACATTTAAATAGTTCCACTGTGATGGGCACTGGAATCTAAGAGCTTTTAAAGCTTGGATAAGGGGCCATCTTATGTCACTCAGGGCATCTAGCACAGATATTTTCAGTTTATTTTATCACTTCTGGCCAGTAAAACCTTGGTAGGATCAATGCTTCATTCATCCCCATCCATATGAGTCTCTGTAGCATATGTCAATAATTTAATGTCTTTACTATGTTTGTGAAAGGCATGGGCATCAACAGCTTGTGTATCATTTCTCATTCTTTCCAACAGATGACAAGTCACTCTCTAACTCAAAGTATATGCAAAAAGAAGTAGTAGAAGCACCTAGTTCAGCTTCATCCCCTACATTTCTAGCTTTATTTCCCTTGATTTGCTCATCTTCCTATAGTTCCTTTTTAAAATGTAACCGTATTACATGAAGGTCAACTATCTCTGGAATTTCCCCAAGGTCAAGCTGTTGTGAGGATAAAGATAGTGCTGCCTCTCTTTTAAATGCAGGTACTGGGCTCTCAGTGGCTAACTAAAAGCTTCTACTAGGAGGATGGCATAATGGTTAAGGTGTTTACCTTACTGTCATTAAGTACAGGGTTTGATTCACACATAGGATAATTGGCTAGGCTTAAAATGGCGCATAAGGGCAGCTAGCCTAGTACTAATCTATGAACTAATAATCTTTAGTATCAGTTGCTGTCTTAACATGATGAAATTCTTCTTGTGCCTTTTCATTACAAACTTATTTTAAGCTCTCTTCTTTTTGCTTTGACTTCCTATATTTTTGTTCTGTAGGAATGTCATTTTAACTTTGCTCAAGGTTGTTTTGAACCTTTAGTAAAACTATTATCTTTTTTCTTGCTTTGTCTTTTTGATGTTGCTCTACATCTTTATCAGGATGAATACTACCTTTTCAATTTATTTTTCATTTATAGGTTGTGTTTCCCCTGCAAAAGACTTATCTTTAATGTTATTTTATTTCCTTGCGTACATATATCTATTTCCTAGAGTCTTCCATTTGAGGCTTCTGTCTAATATTGACAGAAATGTATTTCGAACTCTGACCATATTCTTTTTTTCTTCAGTTTTTAATGACCCTGTGAGATATTTCCTTTTGTCATATTTTTTCTTCTTCTAGGATCTTTCTGCTGATTACAATACCCCATTTCTGATAATTTCTGTTAGAAAGTTTATAATTCAGTTCTAATTGTTTATTGCAATTACTGTCACCAGCTGGATTGTCAACTGTTTCACAGATAGGATGCAGGAAGTCGATATAAGGAAAATTACCACCACAAAGAGACTAGGCACCTTTAGAGTCCCCCAGGATACTGCCCTGGGACTTCTCCTGTTTGGCATCTACTTTTTTCAAGTAAATCCAATACCAAAGATATCTGGCTGAATAAGTTTACAGATGACTACAGCTAGGAGTAGTCATTGGATCTGCAAATCACTTAGCCATCCTGCAGGAAGGTTTGTCCCAAATAAATAGCTGGTGCCAAAATCATGGAATCAAGCTAAACCCAGGGAACTATAACATTGACAATAAGCACCTAAGAGTTGATCCAGTTGGTCAGGATTTGAGAACTTATGTGAACAGTGACCTAACCTTTGATCAATATGTGTCTACTGTTGTCCTTACATCTAAAGATGTCATTCTCCCCATGTACCCAGTCCTCAGTAGACCAACCATTGAATATAATACCATCTTTGGCATGTATCTGTTCAGACACATGCAATAACTGGAACACCCAGAGAGATACCTTACTAAAAGGATATAAGGCCTAAACAACATGTAATACATGGACCGACTCAAAGCCCTGTCACTATACTGTGTATCCTACATACTATTAAGAAGTGACTTGTTTCTGGCATACAAGACATCCTCCAACCCAATACTGATGGATTTATTGCACATCAGCATGTCAACTGTCATCAGGAATATTCAGTCTATGGATCTAAACCTATTTTGCAACATCAACAGAACAGTTTGGAGGGAAAGGCATATCTTACAGAGGATACTGCTGCTCTGGAACAGGCTCCCTATACACATAAAACAAAGTTCTTCCCTGTCCATATTCAATCATAATTTGGATCTATGGATGAGAAAGACAAAATTTACTCCAGGACTGCCCCTGTACAACTAATGGACAGAAACAGCTCAAAAATGATTTCTGCCATGCTTGGGTCCCTCTGGTATGATCCTAGTTATTCTCATTAGGGGTAATATATAATTATCAACCATGGGATATGTAAGGCCAATCTCTAACTAAATATGATAGGTTAATTTCAGCACAAAAAGGGAAAATGGCTAGGCTTAAAATGGCCTGCAAGAGCAGCTAGACTACTACTTCACTATGATCCTATGAAGCTATACTTCCTAATGTCCTTTCTTTACAATGCTGCCTTTCAAAAATGAATACCTTCTCCTCAGTTCCGCTAGCCACTTGAGCTCCCACTTTTGCCACACTTCTAGAATGTAATATTTTAGTTTGTAAATCCTTTCCTACCACTGGCTCTGTTGTGGGCTGCTCTATTAGAGGTGAATTCTGACATATATCTTTAATTGGTCCTTTCTTTAATTTTATCCTTAGCCAATTTTTTGTACATTTTGGGCATTCAATAACACTGAATTGTACTTCACAGATGCATACACTATAATAAATGCATCTGTGGTTGCTACCCACACCCATTTATGAGTTAGGAGGAATTATGTCTGTTTGACTATTAACCTGCTGGCTCCCCTCATTACAATGCTTAGGTGGTCTGTCCAAATAACTATAATTTTCCAATTGATTTCACAAATCTTTAAAGTGGAGAAAATCTTTCCCTATTATCAGGTCATGTGCTAAATTTGGAATGACAGAGATGGGATGAAATATATTCCCAAATTCAGTTTGTATTTCTATGTAAGTTATAAGATACTGTTACCTGTCATGATGAATGTGTACATCTACTGCTTTATCTTCTTCTTAAATATGTGCTGCCCTATTAATAAAGTTACAATACTGCTTTATTGTAACAGCTGTTTAACTCATCTGTATAGCATAAGTGAATAGTTTGGACATTCTTTGAAAACACTCAGTTTATAAAATAGACTGATGTCCATAACATTAGAGTTAACTTCAAAATTTCCCAAAAAATAACCCAAACAACAAGGAAAAATATCACACAGAAAAGCTACATAGGCAAAAAAAATAAAATTCCCCATGTAAATCACTCTGCACTGTGTGGTAAAAAGAGATAGAAATGTCATGTCTATAGCTACTGAGGTTTGGCTTTATTGGCCTGCACGCCTCAGTAAAGACATATAAAACATAAAAGTTCAGTGGCCATTCAGATGCCATGGAACTGCAACACTTGCTTGTTTCATTTGAATACTTTCCATTGGCCTTTGAGGGGGAAAATGGCTAGGCTAAAAATGTCTGTCAAGGACAGCTAGCCTAGTATTTACCTATGAACCTATGAACTGTATGGCTTAAGCATGTAAATATGTATTTATTCCTTGTTGACCGGATTGGTCTGACTAGGTTAGTAGCCTATTTGCAGGGGAGATGTGAGATGGTATTGTACTATTAGGGCAAATGTGGCCAGGGTATTGAGAAACATGCCCTACTCATTTTAATAGATGCTGTGTTTTTTTAAATTCCAGCTGAGCTACCACCAACTCAAGCAGATGAGGCCTCAGTTTAACACCTTATCCAAAGGATGACACACTTAGGAGTGCAGCACTCCCCTTATGGTACAATCAACTTATTGGTCCAGTGACTAGCTGCTGGCCTCTACACTGCCCTCCTCTACAAGGCCTGCTGATGTCATCCACCTTAAGAGAGTTGGCTGACACTCTAATATCAGGTAAAGTCTGTGGCGCATGTAATAAGCACTGCAAACTACAGTGTGCAATAGTAGATAAGTAGGGTTTCTAATCTCACATCAACCAAATGCGTGTGTTTGTAAATATATCCCCATGCAGTACTACGGAGAGCTCATATGGGCTATCTTTGTGCAATGCTTATGCACTTTTTGGCCCTGTGACTAGCTGCTTGCCTCTACATTGCCCTCCTCTACAAGGTCTGCTGATGACATCCACTTTAAGAGGGGTGGCTGACACTCTAATATCAGATAAGCTCTGTGGTTCATACAATACGTACTGTGAGCTGCAGTGTATTATAGTAGATAGGCAGGGGTTCTAATCTAAGAACAGCCAATTGTGTGTCTAAATATATCTCCATGTAGCACTACAGACATGGCCTTATGGGCTAACCCCATGCAATGGTTATGCACATTTTGTCTCTGTGACTAGCTGCTGGACCTAAATTACCCTTCTATATATTATCATAACTGATGTCTCCAGCTGTCTCACCCGGACACAGGATATCTGTAGATGTGTCAACTCCATCACCACACCTAGATTTGTAATTTCAGACAACCCAGGTGACTTGTGGCCGGGGTAGCAGACCTTATCACAAACTATGAATGCATGAATACACTGACTGCCCCCATTGTCCCTGACAGACTGTTTTACACATATGCATCTAGGGTGCCATGCATGTATACTGTTGTACCTTGCTGATGTCATAGTTCTGCTGTGCTGCTATGGCAACCTGTGCCACTGTATTACCTCCATGTGTCCATAGTGTATCCTCTCAGACTCCTGGAACAGAAACATACCCAGGTCCATGACACAACTGTCATTATGTAACACTACTGACAGTCCAACATCATGCAACAAACATACACAAAGTGTGCTATGTAGTCATGACATATGCCAGCATGCAGTACCTGTAGTGGCCCACAAGTGGCATGGCAAAACAATACTGCACTACACAAGTACATGTCAAGTGATATACACACCCTGTGCATCAGACACATAGTAGAATTGCCCTGCACTGATGGCATGGATGGCAGGAATGTGGCACAGTGACCGTCACATATACAGGGTGTGGTGTAGGGGTGCCAGAGGCCTTGGCTGTGCCAAATGGTTGACAGCATGTGCATGAGTCTGGAGGGGTGCGGGTTAAATGGGCCATGGATAGGTGCTGTGTGTCTGTAGGTGATCTGCATTTGACAGTGATGTTTGAGTGTGCATGTGTACACAGTCAAGCCCACTGCTAGCCCTACACATGTATATGTTGGACAGCTGTAAACAGTACATGGTAGAGTGGACAGTTCGCTGTCTCCAGCCACGAACATGGGAACAGGCTCTGCCAGGAGTAGGACTGGCACCACCATGCCCAAGGTCAGATGCAGTGCTAGCACCTGATGGTGACTGCAAAATGCTGGGGCTATGTCCCCCATGGGATCACCCAGGACCACGTGCCCATGGCCTGCCACATTGTGGTGTGGACAGCACACTTCCATCTGTAGTGCTGGAGGTACTGCCACTACAGGAGAATAGCTATGCATGGGCACATGGACTGTCAGCAGATGGTGTTGCTGCCTTATGTCCACATGTCTGACACCCAACTCCAACCAGATGTTCCAGCATAGACAATGTGTGGTCCAAGACAGCCACTGTCTCAGCCCACCATCTGTCCACTGCATCAGTGAACCATTCCAGTGTATCTCCAATGCGGTGGATGCAGTCATGGATGTCAGACTGTGCTGCATCCATAACTCTAAACATCTGTCTGGTGTTGCATTCAGAATGTGCCTGTGCCTCCATCATGGCCCAAACATGTGTCGAGTGACCCGTGATGTGACACCTGTGACAGGTGGTGGATGGACAGCAATCCTTCTATGAGCACCCCTGTCAGTCCACCTGTGTGGGACCTCACCAGTTCACTGGCTATGGCCAGTGTCTGCACTTGCTGATACCATAGTTTCCACACTGTCCTGTTCAATGTCACCACCATCTCACTGTCTAATATCTGTGGCCTCTGGGGACTGGGTATGCATGGGCATACTGACTGTGTGTGGTGATAATGGGGGCAGAAGAGGGATGTCAACCTCTGGGACAGATTTAGCCCCTGACAACCCCACCTGTGCCTCACTATGGTCACCATCATCATCAGAGTCTGAGGAGACATTGATATCAGTTTGTGAGAGGGACAGACTCCAATCCCCCCAGACACCTGAGAAAACCAAGACAAAAGTAGTACATTGCTACCTGCACTTTTTGTAGGGTAATCTACACAGATTCATACAAATGAGGATCCACAACTGCATTACTAGTCACACATCTTCTCATCTCCGCTCCCATGCACAACAGATAACCTCACACCAACATACACAGACAAGTCAAGCTCTTTATAACATGCATGTCAGCCACATCAAAAGTAGCCAGTATAATCTGCTTGTAAGGTATGAAGTATGACACTATACATAATAGACCACACATAAAACCCAGTACATCTATTTTGAGAATATGCCAGTACTAGTGTCACTGTCTCTGTTATATAGCATCTCTCTTTTGTGTTTGAACAAGCATCTTGGATTAATTGCCTCATGTTTACCAGGCTGTGTAGCCGCTCATAACTATAAGTGCAGAGATGTTGATGGTTGTTCAAATACACACCTGTGACTAACCAGTCTATGAACCATAGTTATCTGTTCCAGAATGGAACATACAAATATTCTACACTGGCTAAACAGAACATTTCTACATAGGGTAATATGGCAGCCCTTAACTTTCGTAGGTTATATATAATCCGTAAAAAACTGTATCACTCTTACCAGGTACAGGACTACAGACTTGGGCCACTCCTGATGGGCCTATGAAAAGGTGAGCGAGTGGTATTGTCAGCACCACCAAATGTTGCAGCACTACAAGGTAATTTCTGCATATATCCACATGTACAGTGGCTACTGTGATAAGGGCTATATTGCTGGCATTCTGAGTATGTGTGCACAACTGTGCTTAAACCTTATCTCCACCCCCCCCCCCCAATGCAGATAGACCTAAAACCCATGTAAAGGTATGTACAGCCTGATACAATGACTGATACAGTATTACACTGGTGAACACAGTACACTTACCTGGAAGGTCATCTGCTGTGGACACTGTGGCACCCACCTCCACAGTGTATGTTGTGATGGATGCCTGGGAGCTGTTGCTTGTTCTTAAGTTCGCCAGGAATTCTTCTGTGCTGTGAGTGGATGTTCTTTCACAGGGCCTCTACTGGTGGTTGCATGAACCCTGACAACATCATCTGCCCTTCGTTGTGCAGCATTCAGCATGTCTGTATCCCGGTGTCGGACCTGCTCATAGGTCCTGTCTTGTCGGCCAACCTGATTGACATCTTGCACAAGGTCTGCCCACAATGCTGACCAATGCTCCCGATTATGCATCCCCCTAGACAACAAGATCTGATGGTGCTGTCTCAGTCCATCAACTATCATGTCATTCTCCACCACTGAGAAGAGGGCATGTCTTCAGTGGAATATGATCCCTGAAAGAGAACAAAAGGGGAGCACATTGCAGGACTAGATATTGGCTTTTCAGTATGTACAGATCTAGCACACCTATAATGGCCTGCACTATCCACTCCTCCCTCACACATCGTACCCCACAGTCTGGCAACACTCTACGTGTGTGGATACCACTCAGATAGTAGCAATACTGGGGTATGTCCCTGTGTGCTTTGACAAATTCTGCTGTATGTTCCAACACCCAGCAGTGCAGTCTACTGTGGTGTGTCCCTACTGGCAAACCCCCACTAATATGTCATATAGCCACTGCCAGACAATTAACAGTGTGTTCTTACAACTGTATGGAGACAGTCTAGTGACACCAGTGTGCCATAATGACAGAAAAGAATGCAAACCTGCTGTAGTATATGTTCCCTGTAGGCATCATACCTCTCAAGTATACAGATGTTAGCAGACTGTCAGGATGTTTGCCTCATGTTCTGGTCATTTTCTCACAAATGTGTGGATCTCTGACAAATACTTAAATACTGTCACTGAGTTTGGGCCTTTGTACCCCCATACATTATGGCTTTGTCCTGGTTTCAAGCTGTAAGAGTTTGACAGGTATGTTAGGCATAGCTGTCAACCAAACAGGGACATATGTCAATAGAAAAACAAAAATGAAATCCAAATGGTATACTTGCTTTATTACACATAGAACAGAGCTTTCAGGAAACAGGAATACTGATGAAAGGTGTTTTTCTGAAAGCTCTGTTCTATGTGTAATAAAGTAACCGTATCTACCATTTGGATTTCATTTTTGTTTTGATATATATGTTCATCCAGTGTGGTTAACTACAGCAAATTTGTATCTCTGGTGGACATATGTCAATAGAAACAGGGACTTAGCCAAAGTACATTAGGGACATTCAAGGACACTTTTAAAATGTTAGAACTGTGTATGTGAGACAGTGACTGAATGATGGGAATGAATTACATTACATCATAGGAGTGTACACCCTTACTCATTGTCACTATGCATTATGCACAATACAGTACCTTTCCTACAACAGCCAACCGTTGTAGGAGAGACTGACAGGGAAAGAGCCGAGATGTGATTAAAAATCAGTGACAGTTGAGAGGCATACCTGTAGGTGTAGGATAGCAGAGTATCACTGACATATCATTATCATAGATCTAAGACAGGATTACTGTTGGAATCTCTATTCCCCAAACCTCCATCCTCCCATCCACATCCTGTTATATGGAGAAATTATTACATACCTGCTGGACTGCAATACTCTTTTTTTGAACTTTGCTTCTGGCATACTTTTTGAAATCCGCTTTCCATGTGAGTGAAGTCTCATACAGAGCTGTTCTCCATGAGGAGCTGCTTGCCTTTTTAAGGTACTGCTCATTAGCAGGTAATTTCCTCTGCACCAATCTGTGACTTAGAATTGCTAACTGCAGCCAAAAACAGCTAAACTGCCCTATCACTGGCCAATGATATGCCACCACACTGCAATATATAAGGCCTTCATGTAGATCTGGGCCCCTTTCTTAGTTGTTTAGAAGGACATCACTGAGGTGTGGAGAGGACAGCACCACAGAGGGTGTGTACGATAACTGTCACTTGTAGAGATTTATGGAGCATGCCCATAGTTTTGCCTCATATGTGTGGTCAGTGTCCCATGACATAGTGATCATCTAGCACTTCACTGGCAAACATTGTGGGTTGAGTTCAGTAAGGAAAGAAACACACTTGAGTGCCAGACTTCATACCCCTCAGAATATGCATGCTAATGCAGTAGCTGTTAATCTATCAACCTACTATCTTTGTAGGGGCAAACTGTTACACATATCCCTAACTGTGGGCCTTAGTCCCCCCCACTCATTACATCTGGTGGTGTCTGGATCCATTGTTCTAGGTGGTTGGGAGGTATGTTAGCAGCTATCTTTACGTACAGCATACAGCTGTGTATCCTTCGGGGTGCAGCTGCTGCTGCAGCCTAGTGTACATTGGAGAGAGTGTGGACACTTTTGAGGACAGCAAGCTGTACGTGTAACTGTGGAAGCTGTGGAAGCCCTGTCATTATGTCAGAATCAGGGTAAGAGTACCTTGTACAGTCCAATTGAGGCCTTTGAGTAAAGTACAAATGTTATGCAATGGTGCCAATAACAGAGTAGTAAGCAACTTATAGTTAGGCTATACAGATATGTGTAGTGTGTGTCCATACCTGCAGGCCTCTGACTTGGAAAAGTGGGTAGCGGGTCATTAACTATAAGTAACCTGTGCAGATTAGGATTGCATGACTCAGTTATTACATGCTGTCTTCACAATAATGTAACTGAACTGCTAGACAGCACTGGATTTGAACTCATGATTGTGTGTGACAAAATGTACTGTAGGCAAGGCAGTTAGATTACACATATACAGGTTGTGAGAAACATTTCTACATCCAGCAGTATGTGCATGGCTTTATATGGTGTATTTCTGCATCAGGGTCCCAGTTGTACATGTACTTTGCCATTGCTGCCTTAGCAGGTGTCTTTCCACAATTTGCTAATAAAAGGGCACATATACCTGCTATCACAGGTCTCACATCAATTATTCTGTCTTTGGCTGTCTACTGCTGTATTATTGCATCAGAGTCCAAGTTACACTCCCATTTTTCCCATTACATTTTATTTCAGTTACATGCCTAATTACTGTAAGTGGCAATCAGTATGGCCTGGTGGGTTAATGCAGTGGGATGTAGGTGAGAGGAGCCCAAGTTCAAAACTTGGCAGAGGTGTTCATTTTGTACATGTGTCAGACAATGTAATAAACACATTTAATCATTAAAGCTAATTTAAGCATAGCTAAGCAAAGCAGCATGATGTGCAACACCTCCCCACTATACTTAGCTCTGCTCAAACTCACGCTAAAAAATATGAAGAAAAGAAAAAGGGGATGATAGGAAAGTGGTGAAATGGGGGCAAGCAGTGGGAAATCATAGTAAAAGGCAGAAAGGGATGTGTAGCAAGGGTGTAGGAAAGACCCATAGCTATCCATATCTTATACAGCAACAGCTGTGCATTTTGACAGATTTTGTAAATTAATTTGGGCTCTCAAATCCCAGGGAGAGGGGTGCAGACAACATAACTGTGCTGTCAAGCCAACTACACCAGATTAGTGGTGTCCATTGACACGTGTGTAACATGGAGAGCTATGTATGGGTGATTTTTTTTGGGGGGGACAGGTACCCATTTTTTTAAGGTGACAGTGGAATGTAGGGGAAAGGACATAGGTATGTGTGGGGAGGTATGTTTGGTAGGAGAGTATGCGTTTGCAGACAGATGAGACAGCAGACAGGGGCACTGTGTGACACATGAGGGGGGTAAACACCTGAGATGGGAAGGGTGTTGTGGAACCAAGTCACACGTGACTCCAAACACAGCAGCATGACTCAAGTCCCCACGCCATGGGGCAGTCAACATTGCTCCTTCACTGCCCCAAAGGTGGTTGTGTTGGAGGCTGGGTGCCAGGGTGAGCCTGCCCCACCAGGTCAGCCAGCATGCTCTCAATCTGGTGCAGGCAGCGTTCATAGCTCCAATGAACAATCCTGCACAACATGACTGGCAGTTGATCCTGGGTGACTGCAACCCCTCTGCCACCTCTCCCAGGGGGAGGCCGAGCCCCATCTCATGAAGTGGTTCCACCTGACACCACAGGTGGTGCAGGGTCAGCGGAGGGGGCACCACCTACCTGGGTCCCAGACATGCTAGGACCCGGTGCCACAGCCAGTTGAAGCAAGGTAGGTGGCTCACCAGGAACTGATGTGCTGTGATAACTGCATAGACTGTCACTGGACAGGGATCGGACTTGGACTGCAATGTCAGCAGGCTGGGAGTCTTGCAGGGCTTTCTAATGCTGCAACAAATGAAGCTATGGAAGGATTTAGTGCTGCAATGAACAAAGCTAGCAATGAATGGACCTGTCCCAGGTAGGGTGTGTGTGTGTGTGTGTGTGTGTGTGTGTGTGTGTGTGTGTGTGTGTGTGTGTTTGTGTGTAATACCCCAGGTGCTACATGGTGGTGGGTAGAGAATAAGGCTTGAACCCTGTACCTTGGGCCCAGGTGGCAAGAGCCTGAATTCCCTACCCACCACCATTTGTAAAAATGTTGCAGATTTTTCCCTCATACTTGTTCTGTTCCTCATAAAATCTGTGGTTTCTGTATTTTTGTGTCCTTGGAAAGCCAGTAGTGCATTGGTGCAGTGGTAGCATTATTGCCTGACAGCTACATGTCCTCTGGTTTGATTCTTGGCTGGGGTGCCTTACCTTCTGTGTGGAGATGATTTTTGCCTTGATTTTAGACAGGTTTTAATTGGTTAATTGATTGATTATTTAATTATGTACTTAATTAGTTTCAATGAAGTGCTATATAAAAAAGGATTTCAAACTTGCATTTTGTTAAATCTGAAGAAGCATATGTGATACGCGAAAGCGCTTATTTTATTTCAAATAAAGTTCCTTTTTGTTTGATTCCTGGTCCGTGGTGGTCGTTTTCCAGTTGTTTTTTACCTGTGTGGAGTCTGTATGTCCTCCCTGTTTTTGTTTCCTCTAGTGTCCTCCCATCTTACAAAGACGTGTCTGTCTGGAGTGTTTCTCCCTGGGCCTCTGCTAAAAATTAGCTTTTGTTCCAAGTCAGACTTTCCTTGTTAACAAATGTTAAAAATGACACACATTTGAATATCAGACTTCATATTCTTCAGAAAGTGCATGGTAACACAAAAACTTTTATTCTAGCAATTTTCTAAGTGTATAAGATGGATATTTGAAATTTGTCCCTATTTTTGGGACTGTATTCCCCCATTATTGGCTTCATCCAGGTTTTGTGCTAAGGTTGAGAGCTATGGTAAGAACTGAATTCACTGACTATGTTTGGGGGCTATATTCCCCCATTACTGGCTTTGTCCGGGTGTTTTTTGCTAAGAGGTTGAGAACTATGGTGAGAACTGAATTCACTGAATGTTTGGGGGCTGTATTCACCCATTATTGGCTTTGTTCAGGTGTTTTGTGCTAAGAGGTTGACAGCTGTGCTATGGTGAGACCTGAATTCACTAAATGGTAGCCATTTAAGTTTCTGTCTTCCTCTTTCACAAAACAGCTGATTTGGCATAGTGGTATGTTGCTCTGACTGTTTTGCACAGGGTCCTGGGTTTAAGGCTTGGCAGTGAAATGTATGGTGGTAACACAGCATTTTATTCTAGCAACTTTCCAACATTATACAAGCAATGTTTAAAATGTGTCCCTGGTTTTTGGGCTTTTGTCCCCCCCACAATAAACTTTGGCTTTTTCCAGATTTCTTTGTGCTGCTAAGTTCACAGATACAACTGAGTGAGTAGATTTTACAAAGAGCTGAGAGCTGCAGGGAAGAAAGTTTAGTGGTGCTTATGCTGTGTCTGTTTGCATTGTTAATACACGACAGGTAGTATACTTGCTTTTGATGCAGAAGGCTGTGGGTTCTACTCCAACAGTAGATAGATGCATTGCTGATACTGTACTGTGTTGCAAAAGGGGTGGATGCGAAGATACCTAGTAACTATGAACCTGTTATCAGTTTGCCACCCATTCCCTTTTGCAATATTGCTAGCTTATCATTTTTTTTAGTGTAAGATAGGCAATTTATTCCCCAAGGGTAATGGGCACTTTATTTGTAGATAAAATAATGAAATATAAAGTTGTTTGCTAGCAGCAACCTCTTCATTAGTTACAGATCTCTTTAATGTGGAATTATTTAGATGACTTTTACTTCTTCAGAGATTGTGCATATGTACTGATACTGGTGGACTGTAGAAGTTTGAGTAGACTTTTATGTTGGAAATGTTCTGAATTGGGCAGTTTTGTCATTACTGGTGCATGCATTTTGTTTCATTGTTTACTGGAAAAATTCAAAACAATAAATTTAAAACACCCTCTAAGACTGTACTGTATTGTACAAGGAATATAATTTAATACAGTTAGGAAGGTGTATGAAAGAGAATGTGTATGTTTCGTGGGCAAGGGGCCTGTGATTTGAAAACAGCCCAAACCCAAAGTTAATCTGCCACTGGCAAAATATATTTTCTTTGAATGTGGGTTTCAATGCTGTTTCAGTGATTGTGAGTTTTCAAGGGCAGAGAAGTTTTAATGCTAAGTCTGTTCTCACTGTGCGACTGCATTGCTTTGTTTAGCAGATATAATATCTATTAGTGTTTGCGCTGTAAAATGCAAAATAAAACTTTTAAATGAAGTCCAAATCATCACAGAAGAAAAGCAGTATGCAAATTAGTGTTTATGGTAAATGGGGTGAAATAGCCAAGTAATGGTTCATTGGAATGGCTGTAGGGGGGGAACTCCATTCGACCATGATTTTGTGAGGGGGGAAGGGCAGCAAACTCAAAGACAGCCCCAGCTGAACTATACCTCTCAACTGCCCAGATATTTGCAGAATGAATAGATTTTTGCTTCTTATTTTTCGTTTGTTCCTCATAAAATCTGTGGTTTTCTGTCAAATCATTTAGGAATGAAGTCACTAAATAATGACAGACACTGAGTTTCAGACTTCATAACCTTCAGAAAAATGCATGCTAAAGCAAGACCTGTTATTCGATCAACTGTCTCAGTTTATACAAGAGCAATTTTTAGTACTGTTTATATGTTCCCCCCATATATTTGGCCTTGTCCAGATTTCCTGCATTAACAGGTTGAGAGGTACATGCAAATAAATAGCTTTATAGAATTAGGCATATCCAAACCTCTCAACTGTCCCTGATTTTGGCTCAAAATATTGCTCTTCCCCTAATAATCCCTCCGTAAAATGGCAATTTTGGAAGAAAACATGGAGGGTTTACAATTAATAAATAACTGTAATAATCAGTTATAGATTACTTTTATTTCAGAAATGCATGTAGATTCTTTTATTTTGTCAGCTGCTCAAGTTAGCAGTACTAATATTAAAAAGTGTCCCTTCCCAGCTGTATTGTGTGGCTATTTTATATTTTTGAGTCACATTTTTGGTCCATTTTTCATAAAATTGTGTTTTGTTTGGCAAATTAGTGGCAAATCATTAAAGACTGAAGTTAGAAAATAATGACAGACATTTCAGTTTCAGATTTCATACCCTTCAGAAAATTCATACTAATTCAAGACCTACTATTCTATTATCTTTCTAAGTTTATAAGAGCAATATTTAAAAATTGTCCTTATTTTTGGGTCTTTGTCCCACTTCTATGTATGGCTTTGTCCAGATTTCTTGCTCTGAGGTTGAGAGGTATGACAAATGTGTCAGGGCCATCCCAGTCAGCCAGAGACATTTCAAATTGTGACATACTTGTTGCACCCCACTCCCCCATGTAGTGACTCTGGATGTGTCCAAGCAAGGCAAGGAGCAGTTATGCAGTATAAATGCGCAGACTATCCCCCCAATCCAAGGTAAACACAAGTACTACAATGGCTTTTTATCTGTCCTTGATTTTGCAGAATGTTCTGGTTTCTGTCATATTTTTATACTGTTGATTTATGCTTATTATTATTCAGAAAGTGCCTGTTGCTCTGTGTTTAAGTAGTAGTGTTTTAATGACCATCTGGTAAGCTTGTCTGAGATTGTAAGATGCAAGTAAGTTTTAATAAGCATACTATTAAAGAATTGCCAACATTGAAAGCCTTTCTGTTGTTGCCATGCAGAGAATACTTACATAACTAGATAACATATAAGCCTTGGGTACTGAAATGCATATGACAGTATTTGTAATAAAGAACAGGATTACATTATTTTAAGAGCTCATTACAGGCTTTACCTGCAAACCAAACAGAATGCCAGTCTATCATGTGTGGGCCATATCCTGTGCAGTAATCCTTTAAGCAATGTATGTTGAGCTCGTTTCCTGTTTGCTTTTCATTTTTTAGTTTGATCATGTTTTTCCCATGAAACAAGTAGATAGTTGTTGTCAGGCAGCAGGTCTTTTTTGGATAAGAAACATTTTTACAAGTGGGGGTATCACAGAGATTGCTACTTTCAGCATGTTACTTGGTACTTTAATAAAGCTGAATATAAATTATAACTAGAAATGGAGTACAAGGATAAGTGGTTTGAGTTGAGTGCTGCTTGTTTTTCTTATACTTGATTTTGACTAGCATTCCAGTAATGTATTTAAAAAGTAATTTATTTTTTCATGCCTCACAACCTTTTTGTTTCCATCTAGATATTAAGTAAGCTGTCATGCAGCCAATGGATTGAAATATGTTTTTCTTCTACACTTCATTTTGTCTTGATTGGACTCTCATAATGATGGTTTGGCACCCAGGGCAGAGTATTTAATTAAAGTTACAGTTTTTGTGGTTTTGAGCATAGCTCCTCCCCTTTCTAGTTGGCCAAACCCATTCCCATTGACCCCACCCATTTAGCTGTCTCCTGCAGCCCCCCTTTGATTTGAAGTCACCAGCCGCCACTGGTTATTAACAAAACATTGTTAGTAATAACAGCATGGCAGAACATTGGAAATAACGCAATTACATATCAATGCAAATTATGTGAAACACAACAATTTATAACAGAACAGTCAGTATAATAGCATGCCAGTAACAGTTACAGTATAAGGCCAACAAAATACGTAATTTAAAAAGATATGTGAATATGCATCCATTATATTACATAAAAATAACACATGCCCCAAAAATGCAGGTAATGTAACAACATATGTTAATAGTAAACCATAACCAATAAATAACAGTAATAAATAAATGAAGATAAGGGGTGGGGAGACAAAGAAAATTAGTCTCTTATTAACACTGATGCTTATTTCCTTGACAACACTACTACTACTACTACTATCTGCTCTATGGGTCTGTATTTTCTTTATGTTTACAGTGAGTACAAGTCTCCTGTAGCTGATGTACCATGCACATACTTCTCAAGCTATATGCATGGGACACTATGGAGCAAACAGTAACAATTGCAGGTACACACCTACACAGAACACTTGCACATAAGGTGGACCTATATAACTACCAAGGTGTTCTGTGGGCTGAAATGGTGATACTGTGCAATCTAGGTACTCATTGCCATGGTATTTCTGTAACAGATGAATTATGCACTATTACTTACATAAGGTGAATTACTTGAGAGACATGTATGTGTACAATGCAGACACTAAACAGCAGTCATGCCTTGGTTGGCAGGCATGGGAATAGAACCCAACAGCAGTGACTGCAACTGCAGCAACCTTTAACAGACACTTCAGGCATATAGCCATACCAGGAGTACACATATTATTTCTAACTGCACATTGCTGAGTTTTCACATTCTTGCTAATGATTTTAACAGTCTGAGAATACTAAACCCACAATTATCTACTCCTAATATGGGCTATCTCACCCATTTACCAGCAGTTCCTGTGTATAGAGAATTTGTGAGCATTACATGACTACTACTGTAATATTTAGTGCTACCTATCACTGGATTTAAACCTTGGTCTATGTGTGGAAAAATGTACTATCCACAGTGCATTTAACAAAGTGAGCTACTGAGTCACTGCTGATTACTGACTGACTGATATCTGCTAAGAGCTTACCTAGAAAAAAATATGACCTACCAGCACTACTATGGTGTTATAATAGACTGCAGTGACAGTAGAACAAATGCATGACATAAAAGAACAAGACAGATAGTAGGTATGCTATATATCAGTCTAACAATGCTGGAGTACACACTTTATTGTTAGTGGGTTGAAATATTTGTGAAGGCAACAAACAATATCAGATCATGGAGTGGGCTACCTCTCCCATATACCTTGCTTACCTGATGTTTGTGGATGACAGAGCATTATGTGAACAATATTGGCCTAGAGACAGCCTTGACTGGTACTACACCTGTATGTGTTAAACAATACAATTGGTAGTAATTACATTTGCATTCTACAGCTATTGCAGTGTTATACTTGATAGCAACACCTTACCTTACAGCCTGAATGCATACAGCTGTACTGCAATGGTTACAACAAGACAGTCCTGATGTACACCATTTTCCTTGGTGTTATTAATAAGGATTCATATTTTATTGCAGAACAGTTGGCATTATTTATTTATTTCAAAACAACTCTAATTCCACAATTATTGCACTACAGACTTTATTGTATATACTTTAATGCAGTTCCTGGTATTGTTTAATGTTTTTATTGTACAACAGTTGGCATTATTCATTTCTTTGAAAACAGCTCTAATTCCAAAATGATTACACTACAGACCTTATTGTATATACTTTAATGCAGTTCATGGTGTTGTTTTTTTGTCTTTATTGCACAACAGTTGGCTTTATTCATTTCTTTCAAAACAGCTCTAATTCCACAACTATTGCAGTACATACTTTATTGTATATACTTTAAAGCAGTTCTTGCACTACAGATTTTATTGTATATACTTTAATTTAGTTACTTGTATTGTTTTATGTTTTTATTGCACAGTTGTCATTATTCATTGCTTGCAATATAGCAATAATTCCACATTTATTGCACGACAAACTTTATTGAATATACTGTCATGCAGTTATTGCTTTACCCTTTCTTGCTTATTTCACTACAGTTAGCATAATACATCTGTACTCACCACACTCATGGTGCAACCTGGCCAGGCGCCCAGCATGTGACTCGACATTGCAAGTCCTCTCCTCTGCTGCTGTTAGGAAAGAAGCACACCATTATGCATACCAGTTTTGCAAACATTCAGATTAGATATTGGTGAAACAGAGATAAAATTACTTACATACTTGTAGGGCATTCCCTGCCTGAGTTTCTTGCATCAAGGTGTGCGGATATTGTAGACCACAAACCACCACCGATATTGTATATCAGTATTTTAGCAATACAAACAGTGAAAAAAAAAACAACAAACAGGAAAACGCAAATATAAATGCAGTGATAAAGTTAAGCATTTATATTAACTTTTTTCTGTTTGTTGTTTTTTTCACTGTTTGTACTGCTAAAGGACTGATATATGATATCTGTGGTGGTTCATGGTCTATAATATCCTTACAGTGTCCTTTTTGGATTGTTTGGAGGCATGGTTTATGCTTTGGGCACTGGGTTTCATTGTTTTGCTTTTGTCATGGTGGTGACAACACTGCTCAACTATGTGGGGGATACCAGTAGCATGGGTGAGTTCCCTTGCCAGCTAGTCCCAGGCCTTTGCCTTGAACTCTGTGCCCTGGAAATTTCCCTGTAGCAGCCAGTCTTCATGTTTTTTTTTTACTAGGAGTCCAACCATGAACCTGGACTCCAGAATGCCCCAATGCTGCACCCAAAAGAGTGCACCTTCACTGACTTCAGCTATAACACCCTTCAGAGACAGAACTTCAATGGATTCTGCTGTATTCCCACCTATTGGGCTTAACATAGGCAGTTTTCCTGCCCTTACACATATTTGAGCAACATTCAAAAAAGTGCTGTGTTGCTTAGCTCCACACAAACCAGCGCTGCTGAGCTAAAAAGTGAGAAAACAGGCAAATACAGTGTCTTAGCAGAGCTTAGCAGCACACAAACAAGCCAAGCAGGGCATAAACATTGGCAGCCATTATCATGTTAATGCAGTGCTTATCAGGTCTCAACAGGTCTCAGCAGACCTTAGCAGAGCCCAGCAGTGCTACATTTTAAATTGTTCTGCAAAATGTGTATTTTAAAATGAAATATGCATTTGCCTTTCATGTATTCAAACCCTGGACCTACTGCACATGGAGCCTTGACTCTACCCATTAAGCTACGTGAATATTCAGACATCAGGTGTACTTTTACATATAACACTGAGCTACCTATAAGCAGTGCTGAGCACTGCACTGCACCATGCAAACACACTCAGCTGTGCTTAGACATTCATTTAAATAAATAATTAAATGCATCCAGGTTCTATTTTTAGATGCCTGGACGATGCTTAGCATTGCTGCACTCCATGCCACACAAACATGCTTTTTTTATTAAAAAAAAAATGTCAAAATTAACATAACACTGACGTACAGTCCAGGGAGCCTCTTACTCATCTGCGGACACTGTTACCACTACACCTCTTCCTTCACTACTTCAATACCCATGTTTCTCAGCTCTTCCTTGGTAACACACCATCATTAATATGTATGGCACACTGCAGAGGGGGAACTGTGCACACAGATATGGTAACAGTCCATGTAGGCTCTCCACTGTGCCTACACAGATTTTATTAAATCCTGGGGTAAGTGTACTTTGGTATATACTTTGTGGTAACCTTTATGAACCCCTCAATATTTAAGACTGCAAGAAAATCAGTAGAAAAACTAAAATTAGTGGGAAGAAGGTATGAGTTATGCTTGTATTGTCGGTTCACTCAAAACAGTGTAAACATAATGTCGGTGTTAATGAATCCCACAGTATGTCTTCATGTCTGAGGTAGTCTGCTGTTGCATTGTAAAAAACATATTATCCAACATAAAATTTTTAGTGAAAGAGAATTTTATGTAGTCATAGATATCTTTTACATTTTAAAATGACAAAATGAGATACACTACATGCACCAAATACTGGTAAATAAGCATGAAATAAATCAGGAATATGGACAATATATAAGCATGATAATTCTTCTGAATATAAAAAAGGTAGAGAATCCAAAACTGAACAAATGCTTAAAAAGAAATCAGAGCAATTTTAAATTATTGATGGCAGGGTGCGTCAGGCACAATATTCTTTTCTAAATTTAGTCCTCATTTTCTGCAAATGGACAGGCAACTCAAAAACAATCTATATATTTTTAAACCAGCAGCTGTGGATATCTTAAAAAAAGCAGGTGTCAAGGTATGCCTCCATGCAAGTATTTGATTAATTTGTGTTTACCTCAGAGAAGTACAATCACAAATGAGATAAGGTTCCTGTATGTAAACAACATTTTGGAATAAAATACTCAAGGAATAAAACATTTTTGCAGACCAGCAACCCTGTCTTATATCCATCTTTTGTGGAGTGTCTCTACCATCTACACCCTTGATGCCTATATATACCAACTCTAAGGTTGTGTCATAAAAGAGAAAGGGAAATTCCTCTCTGTACTGGCAATTTCATCCTTCCAGAAAAAGGTTACTAGTAATATACTGGTAATCATACAGTCTGAACAGCCCTGACCTCAGGAAAGTGATATCACTGGCAACAGATGCAGAAGTAGTGAATACACTTCCCCAACAGGACCAAAATGTAAAAATAACACCAACACACTTAAAAACTTTCAATAATCAATATAAGCACTTCCGTTCCCGAACACATAAATGGGGCTTCATCAGAGATAAAATTCAAGTAAAAAACGTCACTTCCTTATATATAAAATCTAATCATAAAAAACACATCCCTCTTTAAAGCAATACATGGTGGTAATCATACAAATGAGTATCAATCATTAGTGTTTCTAAAGCAAGCCTAGTTCCCATCAAGCCACTATTTGTTCAATATTAAAAAGTGAGCACAACACGAAGTGCGTATTATTTACATTAAAGTATGTTATTTTTCAAACCTTACGAAACAGACATCATACATTTTTACACTTATAGTTTTGATAAAATACAATATTTTTAGGTCAGAAAAAAATCAGCAAAATTTCCTTAGAAAGAAAAAAATATTGAATGAATGTAATATGTAGCCTGCGATTGTACCACTGGATTAATACCTTATGCTGTATGCTTGGGATATTTTAATATTTAAGCAGAGTCTCTACTTTTAATATAGCTATACCTTAGGCTTGTGCCTGGCAAAACTATGAAGGTGCAGTAATAGATATTCGGTGCTCCCCCATATGTCATTACTTAAAAACATATACACATATACATATGTTTGTATACATTAGTATTTGTGTGTGTGTGTGCGCGCACATGCATGCTTGTGTATGTACAGATAAGGCAGTGACACATTCACACTTATTGATTGTGTACAAACTGAAAAGCAGCTGCTAAAGTCAACTAAATGTTGAGTTGTATCTAAGGTAGCATAGACAATGGAAACAAAGTAGTTCTCAACACAGACTTAGACAGTAGCATTCATTCATTCATTTCTGAATATGCAGCTTTCCGTTAGTCACTTTTTTCAAATTACTTGCCTTAATTTCATGTCTACCACTGTGTATACCAAACATAGGTTGCTGCTGTCTATAGCAGTACCTTACATTTCCCAGCATACACCCTCTGCTGACTTTTGCTGTCCTCTGCTCCTTGCTTTTCTAGGGATTTTTAAAATCTAAACCAAAATACAAATGCTAACCGATGCTAAAGATGAGGCAAACCAAAAACTACAGTCGTAACAAAATGCAGGAGCCTCTTTACCATGTTAGCATACATTTAATAGGAACACACAAAGCTTTCAAGCTAAGCTCTTTGTCAATGCTTAAAATGCAACATTCATTTGTTTGTTTGTGTCTTTCGGCTTTTCCTGGTTAGGGGTCGCCACAGCGGAATTCCGGTCTGCTAATGATTGGTAGTGGATTTTTACATACCGGGTTACCAGCCCTGATGCACAACCTTCAATGAAGGCACGCCCCATTCACCTATGCCTCCACATAGAAGACGCTCTAGCTGAGAATCGAACGGGACAATGTCTTGCTATGAGGCGACAACGCTACCGCACCACCACCACCGCAGTACAAAATGCAACATTACAGTATTTAAATACTCAATAAAATGATATCATATATGAACAACTAATAAAAAATCAGCCCTTAGTTTAGACAATTAAAGATCTATTTTTTAAACTTGGTTTAATACTAATCATACTATTTAATCCCAGATACTTATCAGCAGTTAAATAATTTATCCACTTATATTCTAAATACTCCGCCTTCAGGTTAATATAGGCTCTAGTAGAGGCAGTTTATTCTGAGATACAAAACAAAAGAGTTAGGCGTTTTTACACTCCATTATTGTCTGACCAAGAGACCAGTACACATGTTTTTTCAAGGCTAACTAATGCAGTAGTAAATAATTCCCATTATGTATCTTTCATTACTACATACACCCCTGAGTGTCCACAAATTTATAAAACCTTGAGTACATACTGGCACATTTTTTCAGTATGCAAGGAGTTACAAGGGATACATAAAGAGGGGGTGAGGATGGTTTACAAAAGAGGGAGATGTTTCAAAGAAATTCTGGAAGCAACCCCCCCAGGACAACAACTTTGTCTCTGTTATGAGGAAAGGTACCCACAAATGTGGGTTTTGTAACCACTGCAGGTATTTGATTGAACTTGATAAAGTTTATGTAAATGGAATGGTGATTCATATGCATTTTTTTAGTAATTGTAACACCAAGGACATTGTTTACCTTGCCCTGTGTAAAAACTGTAACTGTTTTTATGTTGGAAAGATACAGCGGAAGTTCAAAGAACATGTTTATGAACACTCTCTTGACATTAGGAAGGGTAACATGAACAATGCCTTGGCAAAACATGTATCTGAGAACCCTAATCATGAATTTGGGTTTGTAGCCATTGACCATGTTACCAAGGACATCAGGGGGGTGCCTGGAATGATGTACTAGAACTTTAGGAATTAAAGGGGCAAATTAAGCTCAATGCATGTGTTTTTCCTGGGCTTAATGAAAGCATTTCCATTTTAAGTGTTTTAAAGTTGCGGTCTTTTTATATTTAATGACTTAGTGTTTTTTACTGGCTAATTTAAACATGTGACTTTTGGGAGGGATATTTAAATGTTGTAGAGGATTGTGTCACTTTGTTCTGAAGAAGTCTTTTGGATCTACTTTGATGAAAGCGCTTAACTGTGTGCATTAAACTGGTCTATCTTATCCTTGGTGTGGCTGGCTCGTTTGTTCTTGTGTTGGTTCTTGGTTTGTGGCTATGTCTACAGTTGTTCCTGTACTTTTTTCAAATTACTTGCCTTAATTTCATGTCTACCACTGTGTATACCAAACATAGGTTGCTGCTGTCTATAGCAGTACCTTGCATTTCCCAACATACATCCTCTGCTGACTTCTGCTGTCCTCTGCTCCTTGCTTTTCTAGGGATTTTTAAAATCTAAACCAAAATACAAATGCTAACCGATGCTAAAGATGAGGCAAACCAAAAACTACAATCGTAACAAAATGCAGGAGCCTCTTTACCATGTAAGCATACATTTCATAGGAACACACAAAGCTTTCAAGCTAAACTCTTTGTCAATGCTTAAAATGCAGCATTCATTACAGTATTTAAATACTCAATAAAATGATATCATATATGAACAACTAATAAAAAATCAGCCCTTAGTTTAGATAATTAAAGATCTAGTTTTTAAAATTGGTTTAATACTAATCATACTATTTAATCCCAGATACTTATCAGCAGCTAAATAATTTATCCACGTATACTCAGCCTTCAAGTTAATATCACCGCCATACATACTAAGAGTCAGTAAATAGATGACTAAAATTAAAGCTATGCATTCCATTATTATCTATAATATGTTTAGCTAATGCATTGGTACTAATCTGTCTATGTACGTCAGAGAGGTGCTCTAGAATATGATCTTTAAACATCCTAGTACTTTTGTCTACATAAAAACAAGGACGATATTCACAGTTAGTCTAATATACTAAGCAGGATGACCTACATGTTCTAAAACAACAAAAAGAAAAAGTCTTTCCTGTAACAGGATGCTTTAAAGAATTTGTATTTATATACGCATACAAGATGTACAATCATAAAAAGTTACAGTATTCTTTATTTGAACAATATTTGTTCTATTAAATAAAGTTTCTTTATAATATATCTGTTGTTCTTGATTTCTTTCTTATTTATAAACAAACTGTGGTACTGGTCCTAAAAGAGTTGAACTATCGGGTAATGCTGACCAAAAAGACCAATTATTTTTAATAATATTTCTAATAAAGCTTGTATGTTTATTACATTTCATAATGTAGTGTATAGGTTGATGTTTACTGCCTTGTCATTCTAAATTATCCATATTTTCTGAAAAATAAGGTTTAGCAATAGTATTATGCTCGTTCAGTACTTTGCTCTTATTCATATTCAGTATAACTTGTTCATAACCTTTATTTTGAAAGTTATGCTCCATATATTCTAACTCATTCTTACAGCCAACCAAATCAGTATTCAGCCTACTTGTTCTCAGTGACTAAGTATGGCACCATTATAGACATAACTAGGATGCATACTTTATTATATATGTATTTTACTGCATTTTTTAGATTGTCTGCTAACTGAATTCCTCTTACAACTGTAATTACTGTTCATCTTCTTGTTTTGTTCATTTTACTTATTGCTATACTTAAAAACACTAGCATAGACTAGGTTCAGGGTTGCTGAATCTAGTACTCCTTGTGACCTTTGGAGCTTGTAAAACAATTAATCTTTTGTCTGGAGAGGTCCAGCTGTGCCGTCAAGGGAGGAAGGTACAGTTTGGTCAGATCTAGATAGAGTTACTGTTGCAGGGCATTTAGGGTGTTTTGACTGGATAATTTGAACTTTGTCTGGTTCCTGTTTTTCTGCTTTAAATGCCAGTGTTTGAAACAGTTTGTGTTTGTTTGCGCCTGTTTGCACATCTTGCACTACTGCACAGAGGGATTGCCAATTACAAATGCCTGCTCTCTAGCCTTGAAATATTACCTAAACCAGAGCTCCTTGCACCTAAACCTATTAATACCTACTCCTGCCATATTCCCTCTTCAGCTGTTATAGCCAAACCAAGATTATTCCTGGGACCATGAACTGTCACTTTCCCTCCTTTTCTCCTACCAGCCTGGTTGACATGGGTTTACTAAGGCAGTGTAGCAGCTGCCTCATGTACACTGACAACCATCTACTTTTAAAACATTCCTGTACCATTTGTGAGAGATGCACCTACATTATGAATCTGGAATCACAGATCTCTTGTGCAGCAGATAACAATACAGAGTGGGTTGTCAGCCCACCTACCACAACTCTTACTCATAACACACAGCATACACATAGACCAACATATGCAGAGGTGCTCACAAAAAAATCTACCCAAACACCAGAGTCCTCCAAAACACATACATACTAAACCAATCATAACACCCAAAACACACAATACACATAATGACACAAGCCAAGTGTCTCACCATCAAAGCCCATAAGGCAATGCACATCCACTTCAAATAACTTAGTCAAGGGAGACTTTCGAGTGAGACACACAGATGTCCCCCTCACCAGGCTCAACAAGGAGAAAGTCATGGTCAGCTGTCTTTCTGGTGCCAAGATTTATCGGCTAATGCAGGCACTCAAGTCTCTCAACAAAATGTACCATTATGATTCGGTCATAGTACATGTTGCTGTGAATGACTTAAGATGTAACTCCCTGGACTACATAAAGAGAGACATGATTGAAATCTCTGATCATGTGTCACAGGCAGGTATGTCCCTAGCCTTGAGCAGCATATTGCCCTCACCTAGGATGATACCACAATATAAAGAGAAAATCATTGACTTCAATAATTGGCTTAGTTTCTAGTGTCATTCTCAAGTGGATCCAGTTTCTGTCAGCCTGGGATGACATGATTTATAAATAGACCTTGATGCTTTGCCAGAGATGGTCTTCATCTGTCACCCCTGAGATTTTGGCTACTGGCAAAGGCTCTTGCCACCCCATATTGCCTTTTTTAGGCAAGGTCACAAGGACAAGACTTCTAATGTAAAAATGTCATCAAAGAGCAACCTCAAGTTTATGCTGCTAAATGCTAGTCTTTGCACAAAACTGCACTCAATGGAAGCAGCCCTCACCTTGGAAAAAGCAGACATTTGTGCAGTCACAGAGACATGGTTCAAGGCTGTGGATAGCACCACAACCCTATTGGGTTTTACCTCCTTCCACACATTCAGACCACAAACTGTAGGCATGAAAACTAAAGGGGGTGGTGTATCGATATTCATTAAAGATAAGTACACCTCCAGATTGGTTAAACAGTATGATTCCCTGGAGATACTTGAGGTGCAGTTGACTATTGGTAGGGCATCTATTCAAGTCATTGCCAACTACAGGATTCCATCCATGAATCAGGACACCCACTCTGCCTATTTGGATCTACTTGAGTCTATCAAGATGCATCCGAATACCATGGTTTTGGGTGACTTCAACTACTCATCCATTGACTGGGTAAATTACTCATGCTCAAACTCACTTGCCCAAAGATTCCATGACTTTGTTAACTTGCCCTGGACCAGCTGGTAGACACCCCCACAAGGGGTACCAGCATCCTGGATCTGGTGCTTACCAATATGGGGTACTGCTGTAGCACCCCCTGTGAGGTCTTCCCTGATGAGATCTTACCACAAATCAGTCTCATTCAATGTAACTAACACACTTGCCCCCCCAGCAGCAACTAGACTAAAAAAGTTTTCCAAAACAGATTATAACCTCTTGTGGTATGGTACAAATAGCTTCGCTGCACCTCCCCCTTCAGACGGAACTGGCAGCTATGCTGAGTTCTACACCAGTGCTTTCTACAAACTCCTGTATAACTGCATTGACTCAGACATACCAGATGGGACCAAAACAAGCTCTTCATGGAAGAGCAAACCTCCCTGGTGGACAACTGTCATTAGCAGGCTTTACAATAAGATGAAGAAATTGGTATCTAAGAGTAAGACGGAGCAGGCCCTAAACTGAAAACACTCCCTCCTAAACTTAAACAAGCATATAAGACTTCTTGTGAAGTCCTCCAAAGCAAATTATGACTCCAAATTAGCTTCCTCAACGAAGGACAATCATAAGGCATTATTCAGTTACATCCACAACCTAAAATTAAAGGCCCAGATTTGTGCCAAACTGATAGTTAATGATACCACATATACTGAGTGTATAGAAATAGCTAACCTGTTAGCTGACAGGCTCTGTGAAAATTTCATTCCCCTTTTGCTGCCACACATACCCCATGTTATCCCTACCAGCTGTCCCCTACCTTGTATCTTTAAAGAGCAGGTTATAAGTGCCCTCTCCATGTCCAACAAACACAGTATCTATGGAACCTGATAACATCTGTAGCTGGGTTCTACATGGGCTACAATAAGAATTAGCAACACCATTGGGTACTCTTTTCAATCATAGTCTAAGCACCGGCTTCATCCCAGCTGAATGGAAAATGGCCACCCTTATCCCCTTGCACAAAGTTGGTGCTTCTACTGACACCAGAAATTTAGAACTATTAGCCTGGCTAGCCTTATCTGCAAGGCCATGGAGTGAACCATAATGGACCTTATCAACAAAGATATAGGTAATCTCAAAACATTTGACGTTCTTCCGTTTGGATTTGTCAAAGGAAGATCATGCCTGTTAAACCTGGTGGACGTCTTTGAGGCAGGCACCAAGGCCCTGGATGAGGGGAAATCTGTGCATACAGCCTACCTACACTTAACCAAGGCTTTTACATTATACCCCACTCAGGCATCATTGAAAAATTCACCCAGCTAGAATCAAGCCTTATATCATTAGATGGGTCACCAACTGGCTCACTGATAGAACCCATATAGTCAAAATAGGGGAATCCACCTGTAACTAGTGGTGTTCCACAATAATCAGTCCTGGGACCTCCACTGCTTGGAATCTATTTCTCCAAAGTACAAGTGAAAACTAAAAGCCTGTGGCTGACAAAATTTGTTGATAACTGCAAACTGGGAGCAGTCATAGAATCTCCAAATGATGTCAACATCCTATAAGAGGGTCTTACACAAACAAAGGATTGTTGCTAAAGTCACGGCCTTCAACTCAATGCAAAAAAATATATTACCATCCCTTTTGGTCCTGGCGATGTTCCTGCTAACCACCACATCAATAGCAGCACCCTAAGTATGTACTCAGTGGTGAGAGACCTGGGCACACAGGTTGACAATAACCTTACCTTTGATCATCATGTCTCCACAGTGGTAAGAAGGGCATTCTATATTGTTCCTCTCATAAGTAAGGGCATTGCTGCCAGAAAAAAATAAGTTATAACCTTCCTGTACTCTTCCATCAGGCCAATAATTGAGTACAACACCCCTTTTGGTATGTACCTTTCCAAGCTCCTGCAGCAATTGGAGAGATGACAAAGATTCCTCACAAGGAAAATTCAAGGTCTTCAGCATCTTTCCTATGTGGATTGGCTAAAATCACTGTCACTTTATTCTGTTTCATACAGACTACCCAGAGGCAATCTCTGCCTCACATATGGGGCAAGCTCTGACCCTGCTTTATTGGAAATGCTGCATATCTGCAAGGCAAATGGCACACGGGTTACTTGCTCTAAAGACCTTAACCTGGTATGTGACATTAACAGAACCTGTTGGATGGACAGATTTGTCTCCCAGAGGTTACCACACCTTTGGAATAGACTCCCACTTCATGTCAAACAGAGCACCTCATTGGCCTTCTTCAAAAGCAATCCAGATGATTGGATGGATAACCGTAAATTCACCCCAGGGGTTCCACCTGTGTCTCTCTTGGACAGGGGCAATAGGTGCTGATCATGGTAACTTAGTTTGACTTGTAAATTAGCCTAGTAATTTCCTATGATCCTATGTATAAGAAGGTTCCCAATCCATCTTGGTCCCTATATGTGTATATATATATATATATATATATATATATATATATATATATATATATATATATATATATATATATATATAAACAAATAATTAATAGAATTCAAAGTCCAGGTAGTTTTAAATCTTATAAAATCAGTAGTATTATATAAGAAAGAAACAAACTCATTAAAATTTAGTTCATCACCCTTCCATGTCATACATATCATCTACAAACCATTTATAAAAATAAATATCACCAGCAAAATATAACATTTTCATTAAATATATATTCATTTTCCCATACTGATAAACAAATGTTTGCATATGTGTTTGCTGTGGGAGTATCCATAGCAACCTCCTTTTTTTGAAAATATTATCAAATAAAAACAAAGTATTGTTCAATATTAAATCTAACAAATAATATTCATTTCAAATTGTTTGGCATAGAAGTATACATATTCAGATATTCTCCAGTGACTCACAAGCCAAAATCATTTGGTATGACAGTAAATAAAGAGTTAACATCAACAGTAACAAAATTGTAAATCAATAGCATACTTTGATGCCATGCAAATAAGCTTGACACAAAATCTTTAATATTTCTAAAAAAAAGTTTGGCAAATCTCAATGCTGTTTTCAAAATAGACTCTAAATATTTTGATATAGGTTCAGTGACCCAGCCAGAAGCAGAAACAATAGGCCTCAAGGGAGGAAAACTACCTGCTTTATGAACCTTAGGCAGGCAATAGATAAACAGAATAACAGGATTACTAACATGAGTATGCATATAGCGGTAAGGAAATAGAGCCATCAAGCTGCAAATCATAAATGCAGTTTTTTTTCTTTATATATCAACGTTTCAACAATAATTTTTGTAATAATACAAAATGTAGTAGCCTCCTTTAACATCTCATACATATTTTTATCAAAATCAACTTTAGTCATAAGCATTATGGCACCACCTGTATCGGCTTGTTTAATTACTATATCACTATTCTAACATAAATTTCTTAAAGCAAGAGTCTCATTCTCAGTTAAATTACAATATTTCCTACTTATATTATTATTAAATAGTTTGTATAATTGCTGTGCATACATCATCTGGAATGCTTGCACAAGTGATTGGCTGGCAGGGTTAAAACAACTCTGATGCTTAAATTCGGAATGATGATCTATATTAGAGTTACAAAAAATAACTTTAAATTCAGGTTCCTTACCTACTTTAAATTCTAAAGTTCAGTTTGATGGTAATTCCTGAGTCAAAGAATGTACAGTAATCTGAACCCAGACAGATAAAGATAATTAATTATTATAAACAGATTTTAAAACTGAATAAGAAGATCACCTCTCTTAAATACCAAAGTTAGAGAATACTTGGTTGGTCAGTTTAATTGATGCAGTGATAATCTCCTGCCTTTCAGAAAAAATATTTAAACTAAAAGGTTTAACACATTAACTTATGAAAACTCATTTCCTTAATAGTACCACTATTCTGACAAAGGTCATCTGAAGGTTAACATTAGGGTTTTGGTTGAGTGATCAGAACCTTTGTTTTATTTATCTATGTATGTGTGTATTTTTTTATTTATAATGTGTGGGTTTTTTATGTTATTCTTGTAGTGGTACGCTTTTATTTGAAGTGCCAGCATCGATTCAGTGTGATATGATACTTCTACAATTTGACAGAGTAACATATAATCACCTATGTTTAGCACACACATATAATGTATATGTAGCAAGTGAGAGACAAAGAGAGCATGATTCAAAAAAATCAGTGAGTGTGTGTGTGTGTGTGTGTGTGTGTGTGTGTGTGTGTGTGTGTGTGTGTGTGTGTGTGTGGGTGTGTGTGCATTTGCAAAGTCATTGATTGCACTTATGTAATCTTGGATATTTCAAAGCAAGTATGTAAGGAAATGTATGAAAAAACAAAAACAAAACAGAAGAGACCCTGTGCAATCGTAACTCAGATGGTGTCGTTGACCATATTTTTGTAAATGGTTTGTTATTGCTACTATTATTATAACTATTATTATTATTATTATTATTATTATTATTTCAACAAGATGCATGTGCACTCTGGTAAGTTCAATCCATTGCGATGCAGATCAAGGCAAAAGTTCATTTAATATTCACTAAATGCTCAGTAAGGGTTTGCTGTGTTTTTTTTTCACATTTTAAATGAAAAATCTAACCTTACAAAAGTACAGTATGACACTGATAGGGCAACCATCTTGTGATACTCAAACAATTAGCTTGAACAACTGCTGTATCCTGAAAACGAATTGCAAAAGAGATTATTAATGCCGAGGCAGTTGCCTACAGAGACATGGGAAAATCATGCTGCTGACAAAGGCACTGAATTGCCTTGTCATTTATCTTATATTCTTAGTGAAATGGCTATTTTCCTAGGTCAGCCTTATTTCCATGCAGAGTAATGAGAAAATATAGCACTTTCATATCTTTGTTTAAGAAAAAAAAAGGATAGCTGCAGGAAATAAGAGAGACACATTATAAGAGTGTGTTAGCCAGCCACACAATGAAATCCATTGAACATGCAGTAGCTGTAGGGCTGCAGCAAGGAAGCAAAAGTAATGTAATTTTACATGAATTAATCAATAAACATAGAAAGAAGATGGAAAATTAGAATTGAGCGATCGTCTGTCCATGACAGTCCCCAGCTCGTGACCCATCAATCACTGTGTCATGGCTTTTCTTATACAACCTGCAAGAGCCTGAAGGAACACCCCTGGGAATTTATACAGGTTCAAAGAAGAAGGACAAAAATGAAGATATTAAAGTATTGACTTTTTGCAATATTTTTCTCTGTTTCAGAAAAACTTATTACTGTTAATGAAAACCTCTGAATGTAAAAAACACACATTAATATAAAAACATTTAAGAAAAGTGACACCATGATTATCAAAATTAAAAATATTCCACAGTATAAAGTAATAGGCACGGTTGTTCAAACAATCAGTTTTACATTTAGGTAGAAAACATTTCAGATGTTGCTCAGTAGTGAAAAGGAACATAAAATATTTAAGAATTAACAAAGTAGTATAGCATTGGTTAATTATGGTGTTTGTATCATATAGTTTTGAACTGTAGACATCCAAAAAAAAAAAGACACAAGAAAGAAATGATCATGATTCTGTGACAAAACTGCAGACAGGAAGAGACTCAAGCTTAGGAAGTGTCAATAAACAAAGTGCTAATCCCCCAAACAAAGGAAGGGGTATTGCGCAGTGTAATGAAGTAAGTTGGTTTTAATCTTTGTTTTGAGGCCTTTACTAAGAAGGTCACTGCAGGAGGAATCTCCCTTTTATTGAGGTCCAGCAACCTCTGTGCTATTTATTTTATTTATTGACATGATTACTGGGAGGGGAGGAGCTCATTTTCAGTGAAGACAAGAGAGAAAAGCTCCAAAGTATTACAAAACATTTTAAGAACAATAATTTTACAGTCTTCAAATATAATACAAAAAACATCTACAGTTTAAAAAATTACACCAAATTAGACATAATGTGAAAACGTTGGTTAAGAACAGATACATGTTATATGATAATTATTTAGTATTTAGAGAAATTTTAGCCAGTTTTATAGAGAAATTAAAGATATGTAAGCATAATATAAACAGGAATTGTAATATGAAGTGAGAGAAAAGCAAGGGGAGAGAAACTGATAGAAGTAAGGAAGTGAATGAAGAAGGAAAAGTAAGGAGGTGTAAGGTATGAATAGGTATTTGTTCACATTTAGGGGTATAGTTTATCCTGCTGTTGAACAAGAACAGAGCAAGATTTTGGCTAGAAAGTCTTTCAGAATGATTTTGAAGTGTAGAAAGGAGGTCATTGGCCTGATGGATACAAGTAAGGAGTTCCGCGCCTTGGCAACACAGTACAAGTATAGACATTGCTCTTGACTACATTATGCAAGAGGGTAACACAAATTAACTTATGAAAAAACTTAAAAAAATTTTTTTCCTTAAAAAAAAAAGAAAAACCAAAACTATTTTTGACAAAAGGTTTTAAAAATTTTTTAAAAAAAAGGGGTTTAAAACATTAGGGTTTTGGTTGAGTGATCAGAACCTTTGTTTTATTTATCTATGTATGTGTGTATTTTTTATTTATAATGTGTGGGTTTTTTATGTTATTCTTGTAGTGGTACGCTTTTATTTGAAGTGCCAGCATCGATTCAGTGTGATATGATACTTCTACAATTTGACAGAGTAACATATAATCACCTATGTTTAGCACACACATATAATGTATATGTAGCAAGTGAGAGACAAAGAGAGCATGATTCAAAAAAATCAGTGAGTGTGTGTGTGTGTGTGTGTGTGTGTGTGTGTGTGTGTGTGTGTGTGTGTGTGTGTGTGTGGGTGTGTGTGCATTTGCAAAGTCATTGATTGCACTTATGTAATCTTGGATATTTCAAAGCAAGTATGTAAGGAAATGTATGAAAAAAACAAAAACAAAACAGAAGAGACCCTGTGCAATCGTAACTCAGATGGTGTCGTTGACCATATTTTTGTAAATGGTTTGTTATTGCTACTATTATTATAACTATTATTATTATTATTATTATTATTATTATTTCAACAAGATGCATGTGCACTCTGGTAAGTTCAATCCATTGCGATGCAGATCAAGGCAAAAGTTCATTTAATATTCACTAAATGCTCAGTAAGGGTTTGCTGTGTTTTTTTTTCACATTTTAAATGAAAAATCTAACCTTACAAAAGTACAGTATGACACTGATAGGGCAACCATCTTGTGATACTCAAACAATTAGCTTGAACAACTGCTGTATCCTGAAAACGAATTGCAAAAGAGATTATTAATGCCGAGGCAGTTGCCTACAGAGACATGGGAAAATCATGCTGCTGACAAAGGCACTGAATTGCCTTGTCATTTATCTTATATTCTTAGTGAAATGGCTATTTTCCTAGGTCAGCCTTATTTCCATGCAGAGTAATGAGAAAATATAGCACTTTCATATCTTTGTTTAAGAAAAAAAGGATAGCTGCAGGAAATAAGAGAGACACATTATAAGAGTGTGTTAGCCAGCCACACAATGAAATCCATTGAACATGCAGTAGCTGTAGGGCTGCAGCAAGGAAGCAAAAGTAATGTAATTTTACATGAATTAATCAATAAACATAGAAAGAAGATGGAAAATTAGAATTGAGCGATCGTCTGTCCATGACAGTCCCCAGCTCGTGACCCATCAATCACTGTGTCATGGCTTTTCTTATACAACCTGCAAGAGCCTGAAGGAACACCCCTGGGAATTTATACAGGTTCAAAGAAGAAGGACAAAAATGAAGATATTAAAGTATTGACTTTTTGCAATATTTTTCTCTGTTTCAGAAAAACTTATTACTGTTAATGAAAACCTCTGAATGTAAAAAACACACATTAATATAAAAACATTTAAGAAAAGTGACACCATGATTATCAAAATTAAAAATATTCCACAGTATAAAGTAATAGGCACGGTTGTTCAAACAATCAGTTTTACATTTAGGTAGAAAACATTTCAGATGTTGCTCAGTAGTGAAAAGGAACATAAAATATTTAAGAATTAACAAAGTAGTATAGCATTGGTTAATTATGGTGTTTGTATCATATAGTTTTGAACTGTAGACATCCAAAAAAAAGACACAAGAAAGAAATGATCATGATTCTGTGACAAAACTGCAGACAGGAAGAGACTCAAGCTTAGGAAGTGTCAATAAACAAAGTGCTAATCCCCCAAACAAAGGAAGGGGTATTGCGCAGTGTAATGAAGTAAGTTGGTTTTAATCTTTGTTTTGAGGCCTTTACTAAGAAGGTCACTGCAGGAGGAATCTCCCTTTTATTGAGGTCCAGCAACCTCTGTGCTATTTATTTTATTTATTGACATGATTACTGGGAGGGGAGGAGCTCATTTTCAGTGAAGACAAGAGAAAAGCTCCAAAGTATTACAAAACATTTTAAGAACAATAATTTTACAGTCTTCAAATATAATACAAAAAACATCTACAGTTTAAAAAATTACACCAAATTAGACATAATGTGAAAACGTTGGTTAAGAACAGATACATGTTATATGATAATTATTTAGTATTTAGAGAAATTTTAGCCAGTTTTATAGAGAAATTAAAGATATGTAAGCATAATATAAACAGGAATTGTAATATGAAGTGAGAGAAAAGCAAGGGGAGAGAAACTGATAGAAGTAAGGAAGTGAATGAAGAAGGAAAAGTAAGGAGGTGTAAGGTATGAATAGGTATTTGTTCACATTTAGGGGTATAGTTTATCCTGCTGTTGAACAAGAACAGAGCAAGATTTTGGCTAGAAAGTCTTTCAGAATGATTTTGAAGTGTAGAAAGGAGGTCATTGGCCTGATGGATACAAGTAAGGAGTTCCGCGCCTTGGCAACACAGTACAAGTATAGACATTGCTCTTGACTACATTATGCAAGAGGGTAAAGGATGTCAAGACGCTTTCATGAGAGTTATGGGTGCATTGATTCTCCACCTGACAGGTGAGAGAACACCAGGTTAGCAATGGCTGTGTCACATTAGTGAACAGTACCACTGCAGACATAGGCAGTAAACTGCAAAAGTTATACACTACTTAGGTCTCATCATAGGAAGTATTAAGGATACAAGCATATCAGGACAACTGTGGATGTTGGCTGGTACTGCATGATACATCTTGCATGGTCACCCTTAGCATGTGCATCACAGAACCATGTGTTTTCACAGGTACACATTTTAACTCTGGTGTGTGTTGAGGCATGACAAAAATCAGATTTTTGCACCCATGCAGGGGCTAAAAATAGCACTAAGACACAAGTACCAGAGACCTAGTCAGGTGGCACTGTGGCACATCCCGTTTCCATCATGGGTGGACATTCACACAGTACTGGGTAAAGGTGTGGTCTTACTCACAGAACAGCCTGAGGCCATACAGTATGAGGACTCACAATTGCCAGTCTCCCATTGCTATGAGAATCAGTGATACTCCCCAGTGGCTACAGAAACAGAAGAGTGTATTGCATATGATATGGGCATGTCCACCTCTCATAGAGGTACTACACAGAATGCAGATACCAACTTTATCAAAGAACTGGCTGCTGTGTTGAGTGGCATTGGTGAAGATGTCACCCATCACTTCCACTTGATCCATGAAAACATGGTGTCCAGGGACAATGTAATGACTGGTCTTATGAAGTCTATGTTGGCACACATTGTGATCATGTTCTGTTCCATTGTAAGGATTGCCAGTGCATGAATTGCTTCCCAGGCTAGCAATGCTGCCCAAGGTCAAGGTAGAATGCCTACCTAAGAAGACTGTATAAGGGGACTTTGCAAAATACACAGCCCGTGTCTGCATAAAGCGTAAAACACTCAGCCATGCCATGTCATATGCAGTGACCACAGCAGTTTCCATTGGCAGTTCATCTCACCAGCATCAAGATATCGTCCTGCTATCACACACCATCTCATACTTGACTGACCCCAAATTATACTGCATCACACCAGTGGAGTAGCTCTGTTTCATGGTTATGTGACTGGGCTATGTGAAGAGAGACATGGTTGAGCTCTCTGAGTATGTGTCCCAGGCAGGTTTGTCCCTAGCCTTGAGGAGCATAATATCCTCACCTAGAATGATACCACAGTATAAACAAAAAATGATTGATTTCAATAATTGGCTTAGTTTTTGGTGTCATTCAAAAGGGATCCAGTTTCTGTCAGGCTGGGAAGTCATGGCTGACAAACCTCACTGCTTTGCCAAAGACAGTTTCACCTAGCACCTCTAGGCTTTTTGGCTGCTGGCAAAGGCTCTTGCCTAACCCATAATGCCTTTTTAGGCAAGGTTTCAAAAACATTACCAATGTGAAATTAACCAATCAGAACAAAATAAGGGTCATGCTGCTAAACACTAGTAGCATAAACTAGAAACTGCACTCCCTGGAAGCACTTCTATCACTAGAAGATGTAGATGTCTGTGCAACCTGGTTCAAGGCCTCAGAGAGTACCCCGGCCTTGCAAGGCTATAATGCCTTCCATACCTTTAGACCACAAAATGAATGCATGAAAACCAAAGGAGGCGATGTTTCAATCTATATTAGTGATAAATTCACCTCCCGTCTAGTTAGTTTGGGCAACTTCATGGAGTTACTTCAGGTCCAGGTTACAATGGCTAAGATCCCCATTCAAGATAAAGTCAGTTATAGATCCCCCTCCATGGCTCATGATGACCATGCAGCCTACTTGACAAAACTGGAGGCAATCAAAATTTTACCAAACACACTGGTTATGGGTGGTTTCAATTATCCCACCATCAAATGGGAGACCTACTCTAGCCCTAACTTGCTAGTGCAAAAAATTCCTTCACTTTGTTAGTTCAAATGCTCTGGAACAAAGTGTCCATACCCCAACAAGGGGAACAAACATTCTGGATCTGGTTCTCACCAACATGTCAAACTGCCACAACTGTCGGACCCTCATTAGTTAAAACTGACCACAAATAAGTCACCTTCAAGCTGCACTAACACCAGAACTCACAAAGGGTGAAATCAGAATAAAAGACTTACTATACCCTTCTAGGTGGGGGTATAAATGCATTCCAAGCAGCACCCCAAGCTGGAAGTTGTAACTATGCCAAAGCTTACACTAAACCCCTGTACAATCACTTGCATAAGTGTATAAACTTGGACATACCAGAAAGAATCAAAGCCAGAGCCCCAAGCAAAGACAAGCTGCCATGGTGGACATCCAGCATCAACAAACTTTACAATAAATGCAAAAGGTTGCTGTCCAAGAAAACAAAGGCAAGGCCCCAACAATGGAAAAGCACTCTCCTCAGAATCAACAGGCAAATAAGACAACTTGTCAAATCCTTGAAGGGTTCCTTTGAGAGAAACTTAGCAAGGACATCCAAGAATAACAAAAAAGCCTTTTACAACTATGTATGTGGCCTAAAAGGCAGGACCTAAGAATGTGCATAACTAGTAGCTGATGGTATCACACACACCGACCTCAAAGAGATAGCAAAACTGCTAGCGGATAGGTTTGGTGAAAATTTCACTCCCTTATCCCCTACTAACTTACAATAAACCTTCCCCAAACTTTCCCCCACCCTACATATCTGAAGAGCAAGTCCTCAAAGACCTGTCCAAGGCAAAAAACACAGTGTCTGTGAGACCAGACAACATCCCAGGCTGTCTTCTAAACAGGCTAAAGCATAAACTAGCATCACCACTAATACCCTTTTCAATTATAGCCTAACCATAGGCTTTGTTCCTATGAAATAGTGGGCAGCAACATTTTTTCTTCTCCACAAATGTGGCCTAGCAACAGACCTGGGGAATTACAGACCCATAAGCCTAACCAGTTTCATCTGTAAGGCCATGGAACATATCATTATGGATTTCAAAAATAAAGAAATAGGTGACCTCCAAACCCTGGATCCTCCCCAATTTGACTTTGTGAAGGGCAGATCCTGCAGATCTTGCCTGTTAAGTCTGGTATATTCTTTTGAAAATGTGACCAAGGCCATACATGATGGCAAATCTGTGCACAGATCCCTCGACCTGGCAAAGGCTTTTGACACAATCCCACATTCAGACATTACCTTTAAACTTAGCAAACTGAATGCAAACCCCTTCATTGTAAGATGGGTTGCCAACTGGCTCACAAACCAGACACACAGTATCAAAGTGGGTGACATCACATCAACCAGCAGACCTGTCACCAGTGGGGTGCCACAGGGTTCAATGATGGACCCCTGACTGTTTGGTATATATTTCTCAGAAGTTCAGGTTAAAACTAAGAGGTTGTGGCTGAACAAGTTTGCAGACGACTGCAAACTATGTGCAATCATTGAATCCCCATATGATGTCAGTATACTACACCATGGTCTCACACAGACCAACACGTGGTGTATTAGTCACTGTCTCTAACTGAATGCATAGAAATGCATCATCATTCTCTTCAGCATAAACTATGTCACCTCACACTATATAATCAACAACAATACCCTAAGTACCCATGAAGTGGTAAGGGACCTGGGATCACATGTTGACTGTGACCTTAACTTTGACCACCATGTGTCTACTGTAGAAAAGAAAGCTTTCTATGTAGCACACTTGATTAGTAAAGGCATCACCCTGATAGGAAAAGAAGTTATAACCCCCTATACTCGTCACTTATCCAGCCCATAACTGAGTATAATGCCCCATTTGGCATGCACCGTACTAAGTACCTATAGCAATTAGAGATACCTCAGAGGTTTCTAACAAAGAAGGTCAAGGGGCTCCAGCATGTGCCTTACACAGACTGACTAAATTCCCTGTCATACTCCGTGTCATACAGACTTCTTAGGGGGACTTATGCCTGGCCTACAAAACAATCCAAGACCCAAACCTAATGAACTTGCTGCATATCTGTAAATCAAATGGGATTAGGGATACCCATTCCAGAGACCTAAATATGGCCTGTAACTTTAATAGGACATTCTGGAGTGATAGATTTATCTCCCAGCGACTGCCCCATCTTTGGAGCAGGCTACCAATTCATGTGAAACAGAGCACCTCTATGACACTGTTCAAGAGGAACATGGACTAGTGGATGAGGCACCATAAATTCTTACAGGAGATAGAGCCCACAATACTCCTGGATGTGGACAGTCTTCAATAAATGCAATATTGGATATTGACTAGCATTTCTCTGGTCTTACATTGGGATGAAACGGTTAGTCTTAAAATGACCTCCTAGTTGATAGCCTAGTAATCTCCTATGATCCTATATAGTGACTTCCCATGCCCATTGGAGGACAGTCCCTTTTACAGGGCACACATCATCTTGTGACCCTATTTCCACCAACTGTGACATGAGTAACACCTTATATGATTAGTCATCTGTATGCCATTGTGTCCCTGGCCACCTATACACATTCAGATGACTGTGATCTATTCCATACTCCATATTGTGTGGTATTTGTGGAAATGCCTGAAGGACTGTGAAGCCTGACTATATACTGACAACACAACATATTAATACCATGTGTGTCATATTTGTTCTGTGTGGCACTGCACTCACTGTTATTCATTGATTGAATTTTTAACCAGATTAGCCCACTGTACACAACTGTCCTTTTTCAGGGGTAATATGGAAACCCTGTCCAATTAAGCAATTTGCATAAAGTTAAACATTAGACAAATGGAGCTGAGATATAAGCACTGTTCCTTATACAATCTTAATTTTAATTATGTCAGTATGCTTGAAATGTAAATATACCATGCATTTTTCTTCTCTTTACTATTGTTCAATTTTTAGTGTAGAAGTCTTATATAAACATAATACTGCCAATTAATTTAGAACTTGTAAATCTATGTAAAACATATGAAGATTTTCTCATGGGCTTCCTCTAAAAAGGGGCTATTTTGAGCCAGTCAGACTTTCCTGGCAAACAAATGCAGATATATAAATAAATTATACCATTTACCCTGAGTTACAGGAAGCAGCTGTGAACATTAATCCTCTGCTCTAATTACCAGTTAATAGTCTGAGCCCATAGTTCTGGACAAGATATAGCGCCTTTATCTGCATTGCTATGTACTGTACCTGTCACTGCCTGGGGGGGGGGGGTTATGCAGCTGTTGCCTGCACCTGTACAACCCCACTGTCATTGGAGCATGATGGTGATGTGCCTTCTATGCTGGCCATGTATGCTTATGGTCTGATTATACTGGCATTATAAGGCCAGTTTATCTGCATCCTCAACAGTGTATTGTCTAGCAAGAAGCATGTTAAGAATATCATGCAGTATGTGACTGGGTCATACTGCATTGCCCTCCAAAAACATAAAAACAATAAAAGCAATAAAAGCTAATTTAAGCAGGCTGAACACTTGTAAAAGATGTTGTTGATTTGTGCAAGTGTGGTGTTATGGTGGACTATGGCCACACTCGGTGTTTCCTATATAGTCATCATTAGCCAAAGGTTCTACAGAGTATCTGGCATAACCTGCAAATTAGCACCAACTTATGAATGGAGCTTTATCTGCCCTTGTGTCACAGAGAGATAGTGCCTATACCGAGCCCTATATGACCCATGTTTGACTAGTGGTATGGGAGCTGGAAGGACTGAGGGTTGATGGGAGTAAGAGGCCAACTCAGGCTTGTCCATTTTCTGAGAAAGGAGGCTGCCTAGGCTCTCTGCAAAAGCAGCATTAACGGTTTGGTGAGCTCTGCACTAAAAGCAGTATACTTCTTTGCTGGGAGGTTACAAATTTGGGAAGCGAGCATGCATGTCACATATGCAGTGACTGTGTAGTTTTCAAGCTTGCTGCAAAGTGGGAGAGGGTTAGGGCACACTGCCGAGCAGAAGTATGACTCTATCAGCATCCACAGTCTCATCACTAGTCCCAGACTTGAGATGGGTTGGGCAGAGTGGAGACTAATGTGGGTCCATTAGACCTGATGAAGAAGATGAAGAACTGCTATCAGTTGATGGTCACAGGAGGAACAATAAAAAAATATAAGGAGAGGGATTAATACATTTGGACACAATATATATTTAGCTATATAAACCAACATTAGTCACAGTGACAACATTTAACTATTAGACGGCCCTGTGAAATGTGGCCATGCAGTTAGTAGCATTGTAGGTGATGTGTTTGCCATGTATATAAATCATGTGACTCACCTGTATGTTGTATGTGTGGACACACTGGTTCTGACTCTATGTGCATCACACACTACCTAGCAGTTCAATGAATAGTAGCCCTTTTTGTTCACAAGGCATTGTGTCTGTTGGTCAGGTGGGGCCATTACTGCTACATGTACACAGTTTATGGTATACAGGGCCTTAGGGGAGGTGGGTATTCACAGAAATCATTCAGGATCCTGTTCTCTCCTACAGTTGACTACAAAATGATATATGGTTCTCCATAAGTAGAAGCATTGCACTGAGGACATGTATTCATATCTCTCAACCTCTTAGTGCAAGAAATCTGGACAAAGCCTGACTTGGAAGACAAAGGCCCAAAAATAGGGACAGATTGTAAATATTGCTTTTAGAAACCTAGAAAGTTGCTGGAGTAATAGGGTTTGTGCCAACATACATTTTCTGAAGGGTTTGAAATCTGTTTGTCATTATTTAATGACTTCAGTCCTCAGATCATCCCAGTGATTTGTCAGAAAACCACAAATTTTAAAAGGAAAATACCAAAAATAAGACAAAATCTGGACATTCTGCAAAAATCTGGACAGTTGAGAGCTATGGATGTATTAATGTTCTAGAGGAAGATGCTTAAGAAATGCCCATTGTATCCTCTGTTGATCTCTAATTGATTCCTGTAGCTAGAGTCGAAAGATCTGTACATATGTTTGCTCCTCAGGTATGGCAAGGCCATGTATTCCTATAAATTCTACATGTTGATATAATAAATTAACCAATATCTTTGTAATGTCTGGATCTATGCAGAACTGATCAATAATCTCAGCTATGAAGTTGCTGCAACCCATTGGCAGTGTGCCACCTTGCCCATGCTAGCAAAAAATTATAGTTCTAATCACTAGTGAAGGCTGCTGCATGACGAATGCTGTTGATTCTAGTATTTTCTCTCTGCAACTCTAATATTTTGGTTTGCTTTGCACTTTTATGGTCCAGCACATATTAGTATACAATTTCCCCATGTACATCTATGATGAATCTTTTTCTTGACAATGCTCACCTTGAATTTATCAGCACATCATAACTTCATTTAACAACATAGTTTCATGCAAATGTCATTATACAGCTATGTGCATACAGCTTTTCCCTGTACTGTAATGCATCATGGGACAATGAAACTCTGCTAACCTGTTTGTGTCAATTTCCAGTGCAGCTGCACCTGTGTAGTGCACAGCTTGTCTAGGAGTCCTCATCATTGCCTTCTAATACTGAAGATGTCGACACTCAGAGACTGGTCACTGAAGCTGAATAACTTTAGATCTAAATTAAATTGTGTTTGCCTTCTGCCAGACTAATTTCCATAAATGATTTGACATGGTTAGCCACTGCATGAAGGTAAAAGTATTTGTTGTAATTTTTATACCTTTTACAGTAAAAAATAGCTGCATTAGAAATCGGTTACCTAGAAATCAGTGAAAAGGAAAAGTTTAATGTGAGAAACGTGTAAAGAAAGAAGACACAATATTCTATCTAAGTGGTAAATAGCCAATCTGTACATTGTATGATGCACAAAAGATGTTCTTGGAAAGAAAAAAAAAAGCAGGTTGCCATGGAATCAAGCAGAACCTACCATGCCAAAAATGTATTTTTTCTTGGCATTTATAGGAACTTGGCAAAGTATTATTTCCCTGCTAATCATTTTAGTCTTCCTAATAACATTAAAGATTTGTGTATGGATGTCTTTATCATTTATCCCATGAACCATCCCAGGTAGCTACTTCACAGTGGGCAGGATTCACGAAGCCTCCGTGTAAGAGTTATAACTCTTACACGGAGGCTGCAGTTAAACGGAGTGATGTCAGCATGCTCTGCATATTCATGAGAGCATGCTGAATCACACCTAAGTCTAACACGGTCCATGTAAGACAGTAGGGGGCATGTCCGTAGGCCGAGCCCTGCAAGCGGACACGCCCCCAGAAGAGTAAAAGTGCCCAAAGTAAACACCCACGACAGAGTCCACGGAAATGTGAATAAACACAACACAACACATGCCCCCACAGACTATGAACAGAAAATATATAAATGAACATGTTATATATTTTTTTAAATTGTAAAAATGTTTGCTCATGAGTGCGCTCGTTTGCGCGGGCGTGCCCGTAGCGCAGCTACAGTTAGCAGTCAGTGGGAAAGCATATAAGAACTAAATATGCAAAGTAAGCCAAGAAGCAATAGCGTAGCGGTAGAGACGTCAACTGAAGAGCAGGCATTCATGGTTCGAGCCTCCACACCACCAACTTTTATTTTTAGCAAAATAAGCATGAAACAAGTCCCTGACAAACATGTACACATATAAAATCACATTTTATGTAAAATGTAATAAAATAGTCCATTTATTTTGAAGAAATGTGAGGTAACAAAACAATAAAAAAATGCCAGATGTGCCTATAGCTGAGCTACAGTTTAACAAGGTAAGTGCATCTGCCCGTAGGTGAGCAGTGGTTTAACAGGTGCAAAATGAGTGCCTGTAGCTGAGCAGTGGTTTCACATGCTGAAACTGTGTGCCCCTAGCTGAGCTGAGCGTACTATGCATGCTGACAGCCAAATGAGGTGTAAACCAGCGCACCCCGTTTGCGCGGAGCTGCGCCCTGTGCCGACAAGCTAACCGACGGGCAACGTTGAGCAAGCTGTAAAAAAACTGCCTTTACACAGACACACCCCCTAGCCTGTCTAGACAGTCATAAATAAGCAGTGGCCAGGTTCAAACCCAGAATACCATGCACCATAGTCAAGGTACTGAACCACTAAACTACGACAGCTGTACTCAGAAATGCAGTAATAGCAAATATATAGGAATGAATAGAAAGTGGAGCATGACAAAGCAGGTTTTGTGAAGTGGATACAATTCCAAAATGGCCAATCACAGATAAGTGCGGGAAAAATGGCATGTATAAGCCCTATAGGCGGGAATACACAGCATAAACGATTGTAGAACTGACTTGCAGCCAGAATGTCAGGTGTAGGTGAGGGTAGTTGCTTTCAAGCACAGAGGTGGGGCATTGAGGAGTCCAGATATATGGTCTGGCTCTTAGTCCACAATCATGAGGCCCAACTCATGCAGGGCCAGGTCCTGTGGGGAGCATATAGGGCTGAGGCGTGGGACCAGTTGGCTCATGATCTTACCAGTGCCACAGGGATTCCAAGGACTGGTGAGCAGGTCCATCACCACCATGCGGACCTGAAGAGATGCAAGCAGGACCAATTGAACCTATGGATCCAGGAGGCCCGGCAAATGCCCAATGCCCCACTACTGAGTAAGTTACATTTAATTATGTATGTAAGAAATTAAATTAGCTGATATTATGGAGATGTGTATTCCAATATTACTTCATTTATATTACAGCTGCAGGTGTCCATTCTGCGAACCGCAGAGCCTATGGCGATAGGCTGGTGCGGTTGCGCCACCAGGCAGGTCAGTAATCCACTCCCAGTAACTGTAAAGAAATATAAAAGTATGACAGTTAGCAAAAGAGTGCAGTGTAGTCACTAAGTAATAAAATGTGCAAGTAACAGTGTAAAAGTGTTTGCAAGTATTGATTGATTACAAAAGTGTGTTGCAGTCTGAAATCCAAACAGAAAAATGAAAATGTCTGAAATAAATTCTGAAATAAAGATGCCCCACCTATAATATCATAGTGCACAACCTGCAGCAGGCTGAAAAGTACAGCTGCAGAAGATAAGCAACTCACATGTGTGAAATATATCCCTGTTGAAATACTGAAACATGACAGAAGTGAGACTGCTGGAAAGGATTGTAATAACTACAGGTAAAACATGTCAATAAAGCCTAGAAGTAAGTACCATCCTGAATAGTAAAATGAAAACAAGTGAGAGGGTGTGAGAAAGAGTTATGAATCCACCAATAAAGTTGTAATAACCCCTGTATAAAGTATACTGCAGTCAGTACAGAATGAAATGAATGTGACAAGTAGAACCAAATTGTGAAATGTGTCCAAAGTGTTGCTGCAGCTGGAATGTGTATCCCAAAATCTGGATATGTTGCTCTCAGTCTGCAATATGCAGATAGTATGATTGTCTGAAATATCAAACATCCACAGTTGTCTATAGCTATATAAAGCAAATGTAGCAGGATGATGTAGCTGAACAAAGCCAGATATGAACGTGTATGAATAACAATAAAATGTATATTGATGTAGCAGTAACAGTCCTATCACCAAAGTGAAGTAGTTATCATATAGGAAACTGTAGTTAGAACAGTAGTGTGTGTATATATATATATATATATATATATATATATATATATATATATATATATATATATATATGTAGCTATTAGAAATGTACAGCATATGTATCGGTATTCGAAGGTGTTAATAATATTTTCTTCACCCCACCCTATAACCACATATAATCCATCCCACGTGAAAATGGTATGTGCAATCACAATTAACACCCCTGGACATTTGTCCTGATGGGTCCTAAATATTTGCATGTCCGTTGATGCATCTGCCCTGTTCATACATCCAAACCTGATGGCCTGTTGCCATCAATCAACGCTGCATGTTGTTGGGACTGTGTATTGCTGTTCAAATTATGCATGTGTTATGCTTGCTGTTCAATGGTGTGAATATCTGGGTGTTTGGTTAATGGGAATACTAATGCATGCTGTTACAACTAATTGTGAATGGTATTGTATGTTACTAACCCAAACTGTCATGACATAATGCAAAACATAGAACGACAGGGAAGGCAGGTTCCAGCGGACCCACCTCTCCCACCTCAGCTGGCAGGTGCACCTGGCACTAGTGCCCAGTCTGGACCCTCCTCCGGTGGCCCTGTGCCACCTGCAGGTGGAAGCGCTGCAGGGGACGGTGCCCGTCCCCCCTCTGCAAGCGTGGCCGGAGGGGAACCACCACTCACCCTCCGTAGCGTCCGGACTGTGGTGCGTAGGGAGATCCGGGACTCTGTTCTTGAGCCCCTACACCAGCTTGAGGCACAGGTGGCACAACTTACGGGCATGCCTGTTGCCCGGCCTACACAGCCCCCAGCAGAGCCCCATCCTGGGCAGTGAAGGAACAGTGGCAACTGCCCGTGGGTGGGGATATCAGTTCCACTGTTGCCATCTGTGGGCTCATGGGCTCTGGATATCCAAACCTCCATCCCCGTCAATTGTGTAACCCCCCCACACATGTCATACACCACCCCTGTATGCGTCTTGTTTGTCTTGTCTGTTGACCTACCCAACCTACCTCCCCAGCTATACCGACTTCCTTCACCTGACATACCACTCTCACCTGAAAAAAAAAAAAGGGCACTCTATACCCACAAAAAAATTACGCCCCATACATAGCTGCCCATTCCGCACATATGTCTACCAGACATGGAAACTGTCAATTACAATTGGCTGTACAACAAGTATTATTGTTGTCCTTACACCTCTCTCAGGGGTGTAAGGTATCAAATGTCACACCAAATTACAAACATATGCACAGCTGTTGCTGATGAAGGAATGGGCAGCTATGGGCCTTACCTACATCCCTCCTGCAAAACCCAAGCTTGTTTCCCTACTGTCTTACCCTCTTTGTGACCCCTTTTTCACCACTTTCCTGTCTCCCCATTTTCATTTCTTTCAAAGAAAATAGCGTGAGTGTGCGCAAGAGTAAGCACGTTTAAGCGGTTGTAAGCGGGTGTGGGTGTGTGTGCGCGGAGCTGAACGCCAGTGCGCATGCGTGAGCTCTGTGCAACCAGCGCTAACCCGGTTACAACTGCTTAAAAGTGCCTTAGTCACTCTGATTGACAGGTCCTGTAGTCAGTTCAAAAGCAAAATAAAATCCCACTGTCAGCCCTGAACCCAGGACCTTGGAAACAGTAGTCTGCATGACTTACCATTAAGCCATGACTCTTATACAAGAACATTGTGCTAAAATAAATATATCATGTAATAGTAGGAATTAATGTAAAGGGAATATAGGATGTGTAGTACACAAACATGTCATTTAGAATTACTGTCAAAACTAGTGGATTTCCATAATAGTAGTGTGTGAACAGAAACAGCCATGCTAGTTGGTAGCTAGTAGGTAATAATGTCACTGTAGCACCTTGCAAGCCACACACATACTCACAGCAGGATAATCACTGCCCATACCCCAGAAACTCTTACAGGAACACATCCGGACCACGTAATAAAATATGTGGAGCAAAGGCTCAAAACCAGGGACACATTACAAATAATGTTACAACAAACGCAGACAGTTCAGAGAGTAACAGGTTCTGCATTTTGTGGGATGTTTGGAAGGGTATGAAGTCTGAAACTTGAATGTTTGTCACTATATTCTGACTTGAGCCCAGAGTGATTTGCCAGAAAAAGCTGTGCATGAGATATTGACCAAAATATGATGTCAAGGCCCACACCATGGCCAGACCACACTGCATGCTGTAACACCCTAGCAGATATAGCAAGCATTCCAAGGTGTGAATGTACATGGAAAATAGGAAAGCCACAGCAGCACACTAAAGTCAGGACTCCTAGCAGGCATACAAGTAGTGACTGTAAAGGGCAAATTTTGAAGCCTTAGCAACAAAGTGCAAGCAAAAGTGAAAGGAAAGCACACACACACACACACATTAACAGTAGTAGAAGTTGTAGTTGTCAGTGTACATACACAGTTAGTACAGGAAACTGGAGAAATGAATGGAGGAATGTTAATCTACAACACAGCTGGAAATATGAGAGAGATACCAACCTTTACACTCACAGAACATTGTCTACAGCATACCAGCATGGTCCCTGCCCTTAAAATCTGAAAGGGCTACGCCTATCTCACATACCTTTTTATAGCACTGTTCTGAAATCACAGTGAGAACTGCAATCAGTACACAACTGGCTGCATGCAATTAGCAAATGCTGGCTAACAATTGGTGCAGAGGCCATCACATGGACATATGCAGATACCTACAAAAATATGCTGTACTCCCAGTCCACACATGCAATACTTTCATTGCACCCTGAGGAGGACGTGAGAGACAGAGAGGGAGAGAGAGACAGAGACAGAGACAGAGACAGAGACAGAAAATTGAAATTAAGCAGACACAAACAAAACTGTTCAGCAACAGCCACCTGAAAGCTGACAACTGGCAAGTGGAGCAGCAGGACAGAAAACCAGACAGCAACACAAGCAGCTGTGACAAACATAGGTAATGTAAAGTAATACTATAAAGGTCTACATACTGTGAACCCTCCATATGTGTCATTGGTCTGTATCCATATGTATATGAAGATGTGTAAAGGGCAGGGGACATACAGCAACTATCAGTGAAGGCTGTACATACATTTGTATGTGAGAGCATCTATGTGCACATATCAATGTAGGTTGACTGTAGGTTGTAGTGCAATGTACAAAGTAGGTTTCACAGTTATGTATGTTTAGCAGTATGTTAGTGTGTGTATACAGTATGGTAGACAAACATGTTGATATACCTGTCTATCATATGCATATGTATGTATGTCAAAATATGTATGTATGTATATCTATATATATATATATCTATATATATATATATATATATATATATATATATATATATATAATATGCATATATGTATACATAGATAGAGAGAGATGTAGGAATACATAGACAGATGTAGATAGATAGAATATGTACAAACATATATATGTAATGCACACATGCAGATATAGATATATGTAGATACATATACATAGACAGACTGATCTGACTATCTATAGGTATGACTGTATATGACGACCTCAACACCCCTGTCCCACCCCTCTGTCACTCTCACCCCTCTGTGTCCCCTCCATATCTATAGCAATATATGTACATCAATATATATATGTGTATATGTATACAGACATATATATATATATATATATATATATATATATATATATATATATACATATAGATATATCTATATACACATATATATATATATATATATATATATATATATAGAGAGAGAGAGAGAGAGAGATGTATATATATTCTGAGTGAGGCACATGTGTACAGATGTATTGCAACAGGTGCCTGGTGACAAAGGCATGGAGTGAACACCAGTGTCAAAACCAGAGTACCATACCCCATTTCAAATCACCTACACCAGTAACCACCAGATATGTGATTGGCTGCCCACCACTGCATGTGTCAGGGGTGAACAGGGTCATAAATGTGTACAATAGTGCCCCCAATGATATTCACACTGGCACACTATTCCTGGAATACCTGCACATGGTATGTGTCAGCAGACATGGTGTGTCAGCTATGGACATGTAGGTCGGTGTACCCCTCCGCACCACATAATGGATGCCATGGTATGGACCTCACATGACAGCTACAGATATGGAGAAGGACACAGTGACATGTACAACACTGTGACAATGCACTCAAACACATTACCAACGCACAGTGACTGACAACACCACAGAGTACACACATACTACCCACATAGAGGTTACCACTCCCGGATTTACATACGTAAGTCACACCCATGACAGATGTCCAACAACCATAGTAACACCTCACACCATCCACAATCTAAATGACTGCTGTGTGTCGTCCATGCCACTGCAATAGAGAGCACATGTGTAGGTAAAGGTTCCTACCCACAGATAAGACATACCCTGCAATAAACCACACAGTGTTAAGAAGCAAGACTCCCCATGAGTACATGTCACACATACCCCTGCTGAATGTTAGTCAGATAGGTAATATGCCATATGAGTCACCCTGTGTAACTGTGTGACAGCAGCAGGTACCATCACACCACATGTGTCACAATGGTCAGGGTAGCAGAACAGTATGCTGCTGTACTCCCAGGGGCAATCACATATTGTATAGTATTTATTGTAATGTAATGTATTGTGTTGTATTGTATTGGTATGTTGAGATGACTCCTTCTTGGAGTGGAACCACTGCTGCTGTGCGCCAGTGTACAGGTACATATCCTGTAGTCAGGCTAGTGTTACATAGCACTTCTATATGTGTGTTTAGCTCCTGTCAGAGTTTATGTAGCATGCAACTGGGGATACCATCAGGTCCCAGTCATGTTGTGTATTCTGCTTTCATGAGGGCGGCTCTCACCTGGACATCTGTGATGACAGGGAGTTTACAGTCAGCTGGGATAACTATGTCTTATTTAGGGGGAGAGGGTGGGGTGACACCTGCACTGAACCTGTCTGCCACAATGTTGTCAATATCTGTGGTTTCAGTGAAATATTTGTTGTTGTGTACTAACTATGGGCATAGAGGATGGATTCTGACCAGGTTGCTAACATAACTGAAGAAGGCCTTCTGGTTATCTGTAGTGTCCCTCTTGATTTCCCTCTCAAAGTTGCCCATGGATGTTTGTATGATGGAAAATAGATCCTTACTAGTGCTGCTCAGACATGCCTTCCCTTAATGGAATTATGCTCTGTCTTGCAGTAGCTTCCATCTTTTGTAATACAATCTATCTATGGCTGGGATCCACCAGACAGGATGCTGTCCCTTTGTGGAGAGTGTCTTGCTCATATATGGGATTTCATGATCCATGCATTCTCGGAGATGTCTGTAGAAAGCATTTGTGTAGGGGTCAGCATTGTGGGTTGTATCTGCCACTGGCCCAGTGGGCTGAAAGGATACCATGTCACTGTTACAAAGTGTAAAGTTTGCATCTGCATTGTTATTCACTATAGTCATTTGTGCTGGTGGTGGTGGTGGGATATGTATATCCAGGGCAATTAGTGTGTGGTCAGCTCACAGTAGCTGATGATGTAGGCCATACAGTACCTAGATACAAACCCCCAGAGTGAGGAGGTGCTCTGGACCTGAATCAGTGTTCTGACTGCTGGGGTTTGGTAGTATGTCGTAATGAGTGTGCCAGGTACTGTTGCACAGTTGCTGGCTGAGCACTGATACCTGGCCATTTACATGTGTATCCACCAATAGACAGACAGATGCTATATATGTGAGATATGTTGTATCATAACAGTCGAGTAGTATGTGTGCCAAATTCTGCTGACATATATTGCTGATATCAGGTTATTTTCTGTTTCAGGTACATGGCTCACCCGCGAAATCCTGCTTATTCCACAGCTGAGGATGAGGAGATACACCAGAGCCTGGTGCGGGATTATGCAATACTCTTTTCCCGCACCAGCCAGAATCAGCAGGAGAGGGCTGCACTGTGGCAAGACCTGGTCCGTCGGGTAAATGACATAGGCACACATAATAGGACATATGAGCAGGTACGAAATCACTGCAGTGATTTCATCAGAAATGTTCATCAGCGTGCGTTGGATAGCCACAGGCAACAGGTCACCACAGGTGGTGGGGTGGCTACACATCCCCCACTCACCAGACTGGAGGGACTACTCATGAGTGTAGTGGCTCCAGTCTGCCAGCAACAACAACAACAGCAGACATGCATTATGATGGAGGCTGGAGCCACGCAGCAGCAAGACAGTGAGCATGCAGGTAATATGCCATATGTATAGTTGACTGTTGTGTACACTGGTAGTTAATGCATGTGTGAGGTGTGTCCTTGGTTTGTAGCTGTCACCATAGTATTTAATGTGTAAGTGTGATATCCTCAATATTAGCAGCTGACCTGTGAAAGGTGACTGTGGTACTACTGACCTGAATCATACTCAGTAACAATGGCACAGTTGTGCCCACTGACATTAGTTTCTTCATGTCTGCAGGTCCGGTGTAACAGCAATGCAGCCTATCCATGCTGGTGAGTGTGTATTAACAATACCTGTAATAGTCTTGATAGTAATAGTAATATTAGGCTCACTTAGTAGTGCTCTTTGTATGCATGTAGGTGTGTCTGTGTGTTGATATCACACATACTGAGTAGTGTACAATTGTGTGCAACTGTGTGCATGTGTACGTGTGCATGTGTGCATGTGTGCATGTGCACATGTGTGCATGTGTGCACCTGTGCATGTGTGCATGTGCGCATGTGCATGTGTGCATGTGTGCACCTGTGCATGTGTGCATGTGTGCACCTGTGCATGTGTGCATGTGTGCATGTGCGCATGTGTGCATGTGCGCACCTGTACATGTGTGCATGTGCGCATGTGTGCATGTGTGCATGTGTGCACCTGTGCATGTGTGCACCTGTGCAAGTGTGCATGTGTGCATATGTGCATGCGTGCATGTGTGCACCTGTGCATGTGTGCATGTGTGCACCTGTGCATGTGTGCACCTGTGCATGTGTGCATGTGCATGTGTGCACCTGTGCATGTGTGCATGTGTGCACCTGTGCATGTGTGCATGTCTGGACCTGTGCATGTGTGGATGTGTGCATCACTGGTAATGTGTAGACATTGTAAACTGTGTTTCCTGTTTCCCTCCCACAGGTTCTGGTGCTGCTCTGGTGTCATGCAGCAGGGAACCTGAATCAGGTGCCATGGGTACTGATAATGATGACATCTGTGTAATGGCACAGGAAGGTATGCCAGGGTCCGCCATTGGTCAGCCGATTGACAGTACACAGCTGTCGACCCCATCAATGCGCACAGTTATCCTGCCAATACACCCTTTGTCACCAATGTCCCTAGGTGATGGACAGCATACAGTGGGCATTGACCAGGGTAATGTGGTATCTGTGGCACATGCCTCCCCACACAGCAGCCATGGGCATGGCCCAGAGATGGTACCACACAGACAGATGTCCAGGGGTTCTCGTGGGAGCATCCATGGGCGTACTGCCCCTGTCAGACGTGCCCACAGAGGTCTTACAACCTCAGCTATGTTTCGGGCTTTCATGCAGGCACAGTCAAGTATGGAACGGTACACCAGACAGGTTCTGAGGGAGCTGACAGCATGTTGCACAGCCATGACTGACAGTATGCATGACATTGCGGCTGCCATCCGTAATTTCACCGATGTCATAGACAGACATTGTGGGGACATATTAGACCGGTTCCACAACTACATGTCCATGAGCCAGGGCGATGGTGGACAGTTGAGGCATCGATGTGGGTGTATGCCAGCAACAGCAGCAGCTTGCAGTCGTTGCAGATGACAACAGGGCTGCGGCCTCCCCCATAGTGCCAGCAGCAGCCCTAGCAATGCTGGGTCTGTGCTGTCATCAGACCGCCCCAGGAGACCACGTGCACGTGGCTCTGGCCAGGCCCGACAGGGATCTGTGCCCAGTCAATGAACACCTGCTTCTGATGACAGTACCCAGTCTGGGTTGGTACCGGATACGGTCCGTAGCACCCCTGCAAGGCACAGGTACCATGTCCGTGGCCAGGGACACTCTGTATGATCTGGCAGGTACAGTCTGTGGCTGTCCACAAACACCAGTATATGGCAGCCATGAGGTGGAACTCTGTGTATCCATACACACATGCGAATTGACAACACCTAGGGCTACCGCATACATGCACACACTGCATCAACATTGCCCCACCTTGTACTGTTGTCCCTCACCAACACACATACACATACATGTCAATCGGTGGTATCGGTGGCTGACTCAGGCATACCAAGTTCACACCCTGTGCATATGATGAAACTGTGCAACCTTCTGCAATCTGTAACATCAGTGCAGGTACAGGATAACATGTTGCTGATGCACAGGGTGACTACATAGACGTGTAGTAATAGTATCATGTTGTTAACAGTACTGTGTGTTGAAATAATTGTGGGTATATCACAGCATGCCTGATGCAGTAAGGGTGTGATTGTCATGTACTGTTGTCTACACCCATGGTAAGTACCATAGTGTATCATCTGCACATGTTGGCATACTGGTGGTAAGGATGTCAGCAGAAGGCTACATACATAGGTAGCACAGGGGATAAGGTAATGAATGTATTAATACGCAACGATGGACATGTAAACTGCAAGTGGCATGTTGCCCACACTGGACTCTGCAATGCGGATGTTTGAGGATGTTGATATGTGTGCAGTACTACACGACTGGTGCAGGACACACAGGAGCACCCTAGCACTGCAAGCTCACATCTCATACCATGCTAGACAGCCCCAACACACAAAACTAACTGTCACAGGAGGGAGAGTCCCCATACATGTCAGGGATACTGTGGTGGCAGGCCAGGTAGCACACATCCTACTATGTATGGAACCACTGAGTGAAAGCTCAGTGTCTGTTATTTGACATGTGTATTACTGCAGGTATGAGCACATGGGTTTCCATCCAGTTATTGTACATCCTGACAGTACATGGTCTGTACACTTGTGTGCGCTGAGACTGGACCCTAGCCATCTGACCTGTGTATTTCCATGTACATGTGCATAGTGCCTGCATATTTGCAGTGTTACCTACTGGAAGTGGTACAGCTTGTTTGTTGTACAAAGGACTACATGCAGCCCTGCTTACTGTAGCTTTGTTTGCATGCATGTTTGCTTGCAATTACCCTGGAATACTGATCCCACCTGCAATGCATAGTTACAGAGCTTCTGTGGACTCCTAGTGACATCTGCATAGCTTACTATACATATGTCCATGTCTCACTTGACAGAATGTCACTTTGTCCTGTTCACATGTACGTTGCCTGTGACACATTGCATATGACTTACCTGGCATTTGTCCACGTGAGCAGTCATATATGCTACTGCTAACTAATCACAGGCACTACACCCTCACATATTCATCTTCTGTTGAACCACCTGCTTTGCTAGGGACGGCTTGCACCTGTCAACCCTGGGCTTTCAGATATTGGCAAAGTCTCTTGCTACCCCCATAGTGCCTATGTTAGGCAAGGCTCAAATGACAAACCCACCTTCATAGGTATCACAAGGGATAAGAAACTAAGAGTAATGCTACCCAACGCCAGAAGTCTAAACCTCAAGTTGCATGCACCCGATACTCTCTTTGGCATGGAGAACATCGATATCTGTGCGGTAACAGATGCCTGGTTCAGGGCTACTGAGAGCACCCCAGCACTACCAGGTTATACCTCATACCATGCTTTTCAGCACCAAAACTTCGAATGAACCACAAATGGAGGGGGAGTATTGATATTCATCAAAGGTACCCACACCTCCAGGTTGTTGGCAAAGCACCAAGCATCAGAGACTATCCATGTGCAACTAACAATGGGTGAAACTGCCTTCCAAGTTATAGCCTGCTACAGACCACCCTCCCAAACCCAAGAACTGCACTCGGCTGTCCTGTGAACAGTGGAAATATGAAGGTCTCTCCAAACACCATTATATTGGGCGACGTCAACTACCCAAACATGGACTGGGAGCATGATTCTAGCTCCAACACCCTAGGCCAAAGATTCCTAGAATATATGAGCTCAAATGCTATGGAACAACTTGCTACCACTCCCACAAGAAGGGGAAACATACTGGACCTGATCATCACCAACATCGGGACTCTATGCTCCAGACCAGAAGTGTATCCCTCACTGCTAAGATCGGACCATAAACTAATCTCACTGGATATTCACATCCCGACCCCACCCCCTGCCCAGAACACCACAGTGAACAACTTCTCTTAAGCAAATTCACACTCCTCAAAACTGAGGTGGAAACCTTCAAAGCCCCCGGGCCTATGGAAACTACAGACCAGACCGCAGATTCCTCTATAAACGCATTCTATGGACACCTTCAGGAATGCATGGATCATGTGATCCTGAATAAACCCAAGACCCAATCCTCCAAAGGCAGACGTCCTGTCTGGTGGACCCCAGCCATAAACAAACTACACAATAGAAGGAGGAAGCTACTAAATGATACAGCAAATTCCCAAAAAGGGAAGGCATCACTGATCAGTATTAGCAAATAACTACAGGCACTCATGAGATTGTCTAAGGCCAGCTTCGAGAGACATTGCACAGGACACTAAGGATAATCACAAGGCTTTCTTTAGTTATGTTAGGAACCTGGGTGGTAATTCCCAGATATGCTCAGAGGTAGTCCAAAATGTCAATAGAAACACCAAACCCACAGACATTGCCAACATTCTAGCTGACAGGTTCAGTGCAAACTTCTCACCCCCCTCCACACTGAAAGGGCAAATATGTATCCCAGCAGAGTGCTGCCCCCCTGACATCTCAGATGCTCAGGTAAGAGCTGCCCTCTCCAAAGCAATGCACACTGCATCAATGGGACCAGACAGTGTCCCGGGCTGTGTCCTACATGACCTCCAAGACGTGCTACAACCAAACATAAACCTACTGTTCAATCTCAGCCTTACTACAGGATATGTGTCCAAAGTGTGGTGTACAGCAACAGTGGTCCCTCTACAGAAAGGTGGTGCCTCAATGGATCCTGGACACTATCGCCCCATAAGCCACACTAGCTTGGTCTGCAGAGCTATGGAAAGGATCATCATGGACCACATAAATATAGATATTGGGGACCTACAGACACTGGTTCATACCCAGTTTGGCTTTGTTAAGGGCAGATCCTGCCTCTCAAACCTGGTTGATTTCTTTGAAACAGTCACCAAGGCCATTGACGAGGGGAAGGTGGTTCACACAGCCTACCTGGACCTCGCAAAAGCCTTCAAAACAATATCCCACTCGGGCATTCTAGAGAAGCTCACCAGCTTAAATATAAGCCCCTATGTCACTAGATGGATTGCACACTGGCTCAAGGACAGAACCCACATGGTTAGAATTGCTGGAGCCATGCCAGACTCCAAACCAGTTACACGTGGTGTCCCACAAGGCTCAGTCCTGGGACCTCTCTTGTTTGGTATATATTTATCGGAGGTACAGGCCAACACGGAAGGACTGTGGCTGACCAAATATGCAGATGACTGCAAACTGGCCGCCATAATCGACTCTCCAGCCGACACAAGCATCTTCCAAAGGGGCCTCATAGAAACAGACAACTTGTGCCAGAGCCATGGCCTCCAGCTGAATGCAAAAGTGTGTATAGTCATCCCCTTTGGCAAAAACAAAGTGCCCACAAAGTACCACATAGGTGGTACTCCATTACTTACAGAAGAAGTGATTAGGGACCTGGGGACCCAAGTTGATAGCAATCTTTCATTTGACAACCACGTGGCCAAAGTGGTTAGAAAGACATTGTATATAGCCCACCCCATCATGAAGGGATTCACATCTACATCAGGGGAGGACATTGTGCCTCTTTACTCATCCCTCATCAGGCCCATAATTGAGTACAATCCCCCTATCGGGATGTACCTTACCAGGCACCTGCAGCAACTGGAAAGACCCCACAAGTACCTCACCAAGAGGATCAAAGGGCTCAAACAGATGCCATATGCTGACCGGTTAAAGAAACCCCAGCTCTACTCAGTGGCATACCGCCTGTTCAGGGGCGATCTGTGCCTAATGTATAACACCATGTGAAACCCGGAATTAATGGGCATGCTGCACCTGAGAATATCCAAATCCCATCAGGCTACACGCTTGAGAGACCTGAACCTCAGCACTGAAATAAATAGGACATGCTGGAGGGACAGATTCATAACCCAGAGGCTCACTTCACTGTGGAATAAAATCCCAGTCCAGGTTAGACAGAGTCCCTCGTTGACTCTCTTCAAGAGGAATCTTGATGAGTGGATGGGACATTGTAGGTTTACACCGGGTATCACTTCTGTGTCACTGTTAGACAGAGGCACAGTATACTAACCTTGGAAAAGGGCATGGCAAGATATATTTACAATGGATGGCGACAGCCAAACACATTCTGGCTAGGTTCTTAAATGCCCTAGGGCAGATAGCCTAGTATGATGCTATGAACCTATGTACCTTGTTCCCCATTGGCCCTATGTGCTGTTAATCACCATGGCAATCACAATACTATGGTAGCATGTGCAAAGGTCAGTTGTCAGTCACCTCTATGCTACAGTTGTGGAATATGTGGGTCATGTGGCAATGTAACAGCTGCCGCATGTACACAGTCAACCCTCTCCCCTACACATGGACGTACAACACATGTATAAGATGGAACCACATAGTCAAACTGGGGACTAAGCACTCTGAACCCAGTACTGGCATAACCTGTCAGGTGGCATGCAATACTACAGTGACTACAATACCAGTCTGATGTAGACCTACACTGACAGCAATACAAGCAAGTGAACACACTGGGCCATCCGTGGAGCCTTAGAGTAGCATCCTGCCTGAGTGGCACACACCTCTGCTGCTGGCACACAGGCATACAGTATGCCTGAACACATCACACATAACACATAGCACACAAATCCTGTGTGCCAGTCACAGCCTGTATGGCTAGACAACACACCTGCCACAGTTGTGTTAAATACCTTTATTGTCCGGTACAGTGTGGTCATGCTCACCAGGCTGGACAAGGTGAAGGTCACAATGATATGCCTGTGGGGCACTATGGTCCACCACATAACACAAGCATACAGGTCAGTCAGCGGCATGGACACATATGACTCAGTCATTGTCCATGCCACATACCTTCTCCTGCTGTACTTGTAGGGTGCTGACATCATCAGTGTTTAGAAAGGGGAATGTGCATCCTGTGTTGTGTTTTCCCAGTTGCCAAAAGGGACATTTCCCTCACACAGACTTGCACACACACCAACCCCACTCACACTGAGCATTTGCAGGATTCAAATCCCTTCCTAATTATGTTATGACACTCGAGACGGACGCATTAGCAGAGCGCGCTATTCGCATTACTGGGAGGTTTCCCTTCTCCTGCTGTACTTATAGGGTGTTGACATCATCAGTGTTTAGAAAGGGGAATGTGCATCCTGTAGTCTGTTCTCCTAGTTGCCAAAAGGGAAATTTCCCTCACACACACACCCCCCTCATTCAAACACACACACTTGCAGGATTCAAACCCCTACTTAACTATGTTATGACACTCGAGACGGACGCATTAGCAGAGTGCGCTATTTGCATTATTGGGAGGCTTTGCTTCTCCTGCTGTACTTATAGGGTGCTGACATCATCAGTGTTCAGAAAGGGGAATGTGCATCCTGTAGTCTGTTCTCCTAGTTGTCAAAAGGGACATTTCCCTCACACACACTAACCCCCCTCATTCAAACACACACACTTGTCATTTGCAGGATTCAAACCCCTACTTAACTATGTTATGACACTTTAGACAGACACCTTAGCAGAGCGCGCTATTCGCATAACTGGGAAGTTTCCCTTCTCCTGCTGTACTTATAGGGTGCTGACATTGTCAGTGTTCAGAAAGGGGAATGTGCATCCTGTAGTCTGTTCTCCTAGTTGTCAAAAGGGACATTTCCCTCACACACACATTAACCCCACTCATTCAAACACACACACTTGTAGGATTCAAACCCCTACCTAACTATTTTATGACACAAGAGATGAGCACATTAGCAGAGCGCGCTATTCGCATTAGTGGGAAGTTTCCCTTATCCTACTGTACTGGGTGCTGACATCATCAGTGTTTAGAAAGGGGAATGTGCATCCTGTAGGGAGGCAGACGCCAAGCACACTCTGGCTAAGCTGTCACTGCCTAGGGCAAACAGCCTAGTGTTGACCTCTACACCCATATGTTTAATTGTCAAATGCACATTATTTGTTGCTGATAGACTGTTTGCACGTCTTTATTGCCATATCATTCCCTGTTTGTATGAACAACTTGTGTATCTGTGGAAGATGTTTGCATATGGGAGGGATCCACTATATCACGTATACCTCTGCAGTCATTTAACTGTGTGCACTGGGCAGATTGCTGTAATGTGGTTGGTTCCTGGAATAACACGTAAAAATACCAGATATGTGTGGCCAACTGCTAAACTGAGATTTGGCCTAAGTGTGTGAGCATGCCCAGTTCAGCCTTCCCATGGCATGTTGTCTGACATATGTCTCATTTATCCAAGTGTGTGAGCATGCCCAGTGTGAGCTTTCCATATGTTGAACTCTGCACCCACCACATTTGTGGATGAGTGTGAACTTCAACAAATATCTCCCGTTTATGGTTGTGTATTGTGTGTCATGTTGTGTAGTTACTGTCCAACTGCTTTGTGTGTGAACACAACAGGATTATACTGTGCCTGCAGGGTTTGCATGGGATACTTTGCATACAGTTGTCAACATCCTTTCACACTGACCTAACACTGTAGTACTGTATAGTGTACTGGTTCAGTACTTCGACTGTGGTGGACAGTATCCTGGGCTTTAGTCCTATCACTGCTTTACATTTCCATAGTGAGCACAACAGCCTGGTTAGGGGCCAGTTGTGCACATCTGACCATGTTGCATTATGTTCAGATATGAACTACTTAAACCAGGCTTGTCCAACATTGGTAGTGTATTCCACAACATAGGTGTACATTTGCAAACACTAGCGATGTGCCCTAGGCCATTTCTAATGCTAGTCGGAGAGTGTGTTTGTCCTTCGACACACATTGTAAGTGGAGTTTGCCATGACATATGTCATGGTTAGTATACTGTGCCTCTGTCTACCTGTGACATGACAGTGATACCCAGGGTAAAGCTACCATCTCCCATCCACTCATCAAGATTCCTCTTGAGGAGAATCGATGAGTGACTCTATGGATAGCGTGTACTGGGAGTTTATTCATGGGTGGGGGGGCTTCTGTGTTATGGATCATGCAGTACAGCTTGTCCTATGTAAGTCAGTGCTGGGGTTCAGGTCTCTCATGTGCATAGCTCACTGCCATTCAGATTGTACAAGGTGCAGCATGTTTATTGATACCAGCTTGGACATGGCTTTATACATCAGGAACAGCTTGCCTCTGGGTGGGCAGTATGGCAGTGTGTGTGTAGCTGCAGTTTGTTTAATCAGGCAACACATGGCATCTGTACAAGCTCTTTGATACTCCTGGTGAGGTATTGTTGGGGACTTTACAGTTGATGGAGGTGTCTGCAGAGCTACATCCCACAGGGGCTATTGTAGTCAATTGTAACACTGATGAAGGATGACTGCAGAGCCACAATGACCTCCCCTTATCTAGATCTGACAACCTTAATGATTAGGTGGGTATATGGTATGTTTCTGTAAACACTACAGCACATGTTTGTCCCATGCAAGATATCTATCACCTCGTGTCCCCAGGTCTCTCATTACATGTTAAGTACGTAATGGGTTAACACCTATGTGGTAATTGGTGGGCACTTACTGTATATCCACGGGGGTTGACTATACACTTTTCTGCAATTAGCTTGCTGACATGGCTATGGCACCAGTTGTCTGTTTCTATGTGGCCCTTTTGTGGGATGCTTGTGTCAGCTGGAGGATCATATATGGTGAGCAGTTTGTAGTCCTCTGCAAACATGTTCAGACACAGTCCTTCCATGTTGGCCTGTACCTATGGGACATATATACCAGATGAGAGAGATCCCAGGACCAAGCCTTGTGGGATGCCAGTTATATCTGGTTTGTAGTCTGACATGGCTGCAGCATGTCTGACCATGTCTGTTCTGTCCTTGGTCTGGTTTGCAACCCCTCTACTGACATAGGGGTTTATATTTAAGCTGGTGAGCATATCTATAATGAACACGTAGGGTATTGTATAGAAGCCTTTGCAAGGTCCAGCTACGCTGTTTGGACCACATTGCCCTCATCAATGACCTTAATGACTGTTTCAATTGAGTCAAACATGTTTAGGGGCAAGATCTGCACTTAAGAAAGCCACACTGGGTAGGGTCTGGTGTCAGTAGGTCCCCAATATATTTATGTCTGCGGTACATGCTGATCCTTTCCATAGCTGTGCAGACCGAGCTTCTCAGGATTCTGGGGTGGTAGTTTTCAGTATCCATTCAGGCAACACCTTTGTTGAGAAGGACCACTGTTTTTGTGCACTGCTCTTTGGGTACATATCCTGTGGTAAGGCTGACATTGAGCAGTAGTGTGATTTGGCATTCCATTCGTCTTGGAGTCCATGTTGGACTCAGCCCAGGACACAATCTCATACCATTGCTGCTGTGTGTTTTGCTTTGTAGATGCTGGCTGTTACCTCAGCATCTGCAATGTCAGGGGGCCAGCAGTCTGCTGGGATAGATATTTTGCATTCTGGGGTGGGGAGGTTTGCACTGCACCTGTCAGGATGTATGTTGGCAATATGTGTGTGTGTTTGGTATGTTGTTTTTGATATTTGTGTGATTCAGAGCATATCTGTGAATTCCAAACACGGTTCCTACCATCAGTTGTGGAAGCCTTGGGATTATCCTTAGTGTCCTGTACAATTTGTATCTTCATAGGTTCATAGGTTCATACTAGGCTATCCACCCTAGGGCATTTGTTAGCCTAGCCAGAGTGTGTGTGGCTTTCGCCACCCCTTGCTATGTGAATATTATGGCCATTTATGATTTGCTTTGCTGTGCCTCTGTCTGGACGTAACACAGTGAAGACCCCCAGTGTAACTCTACGATCATCCATCCACTTGGCAAGATTCCTGTTGAAGAGTGTCAATGAGGGGCTCTGCCTAACATGGAGTGGGATTCTGTTCCAGGGTGTGGGGAGCCTCTGGATTATGTATCTGTCCCTCCAGCACATCCTATTTCATTATGTGTTGAGGTTGACATCTCTCACTCTCACAGCTCCGATGGCTTTGAGTTTTCTGGGGTGGAGCATGTCCATTACTCCTGTGTTGGACATGGCCTTGTACAACAGGCATGCAATGCCTCTGTGTAGGCAGTATGTGACTGCATTCAGCTGGGGTGTCTACAGCCAGGCAGCATATGACATATATTTGAGACCCTTTATCCTCTTGGTGAGGTACCTTTGAGGTCTTTCTAACTGCTGCAGGTGTCAGGTAAGGTACATCCCATATGAGGCATTGTACTAGATTATGGGTGTGATAAGAGAACAGTATAGGGGCACAATGACCTCTGCTGACGTAGATGTGAATCCTTTCATGATACGGTGTCCAATGTAGACAGTCTTCCTAGCCACATTGGCAATGTGAGTGTCACATAACAGGTTACTGTCCACTTGTGTCCCTAGGTCCCTGATTACTCCTTCCATACATAATGGTTTACCACCTATGTGGTAATTTGTGAGTACCTTGTTTGGTCTTTGGTGGGACATTCATACTGTCCAGTGTCTTCAGGACGGCTGGGTGGGGTTCCTGTGTGTGAGAGTGTGGTCTGTAGCATGCTACAGACTGTACAGCAGTCTTGCCTATGGTTAGTTGCACATGGGTGGACTCCAGTGCCTTGTGCATTGTCAGTTACCTGGATGTATGGGTGTCTGTGCTGAATATGGATACTTACCCTCCTTTTATGTTTTGTTCCAGGTTTTGGGGCCATGACGCACGATATGTGGTATAACCTGGTAGTGCTGGTGTGCTGTCAGGAGGCTTGCAGCAGGTTTCTGTCACTGCACAGACATCGATGTTCTCCATACTGGGGATGGCCTCGGGAGCATGCATATTGGGGTTTACACATCTGGCATTGGTCAGCATTACCCTTATGTTTCTTTCCACTTATGTTTTCTAGGGTGGTGGGTTAGTCTTTTCAGCCTTGCCTACGAAAGGCTCTATGGAGGTGGTAAAAGCCTTATCCAATATCCAGATGCCCAGGGGTAACAGGTGGAAGCCATCCCTGGAACAGCTGCGTGGTTTGTCAAGCATGACATCCCAAGCAGACAGACATTGGATCCCCTTGGAATGACACCAGTAAGTGTGCCACTTGTTATAACTGATCATTCCATGTTTGTACTGTGGCATTATTCTTGGTGAGGGTAGGATGCTGCAAATGGTGAGTGTCATACCGGCCTGGAGTACATAATCAGAGAGCTCATCTATGTCTCTTTTCATGTAGTCCGGGGAGGTACATCTCAGGTCATTCACACCAGCATGGACTATGACTGCATCATATTTCTACTTGCTTTGGGGTGACCTGCATACTTGTGTTATGTGGCGTATTGTGGCAGCCTACAGGCAGCTTACTGTACCCTTTCCCTTGTTCAGTCTGGTGTGCGGGACAGCAGTGTGTCTTGCTATGGAGTCACCTATTACAACTGTATCAGGCATGTTGTTTCTCCTTCTGGCCTGTGACTGTTTGGCATACCAGCTTTGTGTACTATGTGTTGCATGTGCTATGTTTGGAGGTTGTTTGATTGGGTGTCTGCTTTGGAGGCCTCTGTTGGTGTGATGTGTTTGTAATTTGGGCCTCCGGGAATGTTTTTCTGTGTTTATGTCTTTGGTTTGCAGTTGTGATAGGTCTATGTGGGACTGGGTTTGTGGTGTGTGTGGTTACCTTCTCCTCCTGACTAGTTTTGGGAGTACTGAGTTGAGGGAGCTCAGCCTCCAGTTTGGATAGATGGTTGCATCTCTCACATATATTTGTATTTCTTGGGGGGAGTTGGGGGTTGTCTATGTACTTGGGGCAGGTGTAACATTGCCTCAAGATTCACAGATTCAACTTGTTGTGGCTGGCCTTAGTGGATTGTATGTGTGGACATATTTTATTGCCATACTACTGATCAGTGATTACTTCATTTTTTATGTTTGCTCTATCATGTAGTAGCTTCCTCATTCTCTTGCATAGTTTGGTTATGGTTGGTGTCCACCATGCCAGATGTCTGCATGTATGGCATTGTGTCTTGTTTTAATTTAGGATTGCATAATCCAAGCATTCCTGGCAGTGTTCATGGAATGGCTGTATTACAGGTTCTGAGGTGTGGCCCATATTTTGCACCTGCACAGGACCTTTAATGGATTCCACATCAGTTTGGAGGAGTGCAAATATTGCTTTACACATGTTTTCCACTGTGGTTTTCTGGCCAGGGACTGTGGTCAGGATTTGTATATCCAGTGTGATTACTCTATGGTCTGGTTTTACCAGTGAGCAATACACTTCTCGTCTAGCCATCCAGTACCCATGTTGCTGATTATCACATCCAGTATGCTTACCCCTCTTGTGGGAGTGGTACGTTGTTCCTGGGCATTTTGGTTTATGGATTCTATGAACTTTTGTCCTACAGTGTTGGAGCTAGTATAATGCTCCCAGTCTATGTCTGGGTATTTTCAGTCACCCAATATAATGTGGTTTGGAGGACTTGATATATTCATGTATTCCAGCATAGGCCAGTTGCAGTTCATGGTGTTGGGACAGTAGTCTGTAGCAGGCTATAAACTGGGGGGCAGTTTTAGCCACTGTTACTTGACCATGGCTAGTCCATGCTGCTTCTTGTTGTGGTACCAACATGGGGGTGTGGTTATCCTTGACAATTATTGCTAGTCACCCTCCTTTTGTAGCTTGTTCAATGTTTTGAGGCTGTACAGCACAGTATGAGGTGTAACCTGGTAGCGTTAGGGTGCTGTTGTGAGCCTTGACCCAGTTTTCTGTTACAGCACAGATATCAACATTCTCCATACTGGGTGAGTTTAGACTGCATGCATCTTGCTGTTTCGACTTATCCCTTATCTTATTCTTATCCCTTCTGATACCTATGGAGGTAGGTTTGTGTTTTGAGCCTTACCTATTCAGGGCACGCTGTGGGTAACAACAGCCTTTGCCAGTATCCATACGGCCTGCACTGATAGGTGCATGCCAGTCCTAGCAGGTAGAGCATCATGTCATGCTCAGCATTTCATCCCAGGCTGGCACACATCGGATCCCGTTTGACTAACTGCGATACTTCAGTCAATTATTGCACTTGATCATCCCATTGTCATATTGTGGCATGATGCTTGGTGAGGGTAGGATGTTAGGCAGGGTCCTCAGGTGTGCACCAGATTGAGTAAGGAGAAGTTCACAGTAAGCTGCCTATCAGGCACTAGAATCCGCCACATAATGCAAGCACTCAGGTCTCTCAACAGCAGGTACAAGTATGACTCAGTCATTGTCCACGCTGGTGTAAACGACCTGAGACGTACCTCCTTGGACTACATGAAAAGAGACATTGAGGAGCTCTCTGATTATGTAGCCCAGGCAGGTATGACCCTGACCTTGAGCAGTATCCTACCTTCACCAAGAATGATGCCACAATACGGAGATAAGATGATCAGCTTTAATAATTGGCTTGAACTCTGGTGTCATTCAAAGGGGATCCAATGTCTCTCTGCCTGGGATGACATGCTGGACAAGCCACACTGCTTCGCAAGGGATGGCTTGCACCTGTCACCCCTGGGCTTCCAGATATTGGCAAAGGCTCTTGCCACCCCCATAGTGCCTTTTTTAAGCAAGGCTCAAATTCTAAACCTACCACCCTAGAACGCAAAAAAGGAAAAAAAATAAGGGTAATGCTGCTCAATGCCAGAAGTCTCAACCTCAAGATGCATGCACTCGAGGCCCTTCTCAGTATGGAGAACATCAATGTCTGTGCTGTGACTGAAACCTGGTTCAAGGCTCCTGAGAGCACCCCAGCACTATCAGGTTTTACCTCATACCATGCGTTCCGGCCCCAAAATCCGGACAACACCAACAAAGGAGGGGGGGGTGTCCATATTCATCAAGGACACCCACACCTCAAGGTTGGTGGCAATGCACGATGCATCGGAGACCATCCAGGTGCAATTAACCATAGGCAAAACTGCTCTGCAATTTGTAGCATGTTACAGGCCACCCTCTCAAACTCAGGAAACTCACATAGCTTTCCTGAAAACACTGGAGGGGATAAATGTATCTCCAAACACCATCATACTAGGTGACTTCAACTACCCTAATATAGACTGGGATCACTACTCAAGCCCAAACACTCTAGCCCAAAGGTTCCTGGAGTTCATAAACTCAAATGCCATGGAACAACTAGTCACCATCCCCACAAGAGGTGAAAACATACTTGACCTCATCATCACGAACACGGGATCACAATGTTCAATACCGGAAGTATACCCCTCACTGGTGAGATCAGATCATAAACTAATCTCACTGGAGGTCCTCATCCCGCCCCACCTGAGATAAAAAAGACCACAGTGAAGAACTTCTCAAAAGCCGACTTCACACTTCTAAAGACTAGTGTGGTCTCTTTTAAGGCCCCCGAGCCGGCGGTAAACATTACCCAAGCCGCTGAATCACTTACAAACGCCTTCTACCAGCACCTACAGGACTGCATGGATCAGGCAATCCCAAACAAAACAAAGACTCTTTGTACCAAAGGCAAGCGTCCAGTCTGGTGGACCCCAGCCATAAACAAGCTCTACAACAAAAGGATAAAGCTACTACAAGATAGAGCAAAATCCTTAAAAGGTAAGACACCTTTGATCATTATAAGTAAAAAACTAAGAGCTCTCATAAAATCATCCAAGGCAAATTTTGAGAGAAAAATCGCTAAGGACTCAAAAGACAATCATAAGGCCTTCTTTAGCTATGTTAGAAACCTGGGAGGAAACTCCCAGATATGCTCAGAATTAGTTCAAAATGATGTGAAAATTACTGAACCTACAGACATTGCCAATATACTGGCTGACAGGTTCAGTGCAAACTTCCCCCCCCCTCCCCCCCAAAAGGAGAGATATCTATACCAGAGGATTGTAGCCCCCCAAACACCTATAACGCCCAGGTGAGAACTGCTCTCTCTAAGGCGAAAAACACAGCATCCATGGGACCGGATGGTGTCCCCGGCTGTGTGCTCCACGAACTCAACGAGGAATTAAACCCGCAGTTAGGACAGCTGTTTAATCTTAGCCTCACCTCAGGATACGTACCCAAGGAGTGGCGCACGGCAACTGTGGTCCCACTTCACAAAGGCGGTGCCTCCACCGACCCTGGAAATTACCGTCCCATCAGCTTGACAAGCCTGATCTGCAAAGCCATGGAGAGGATCATAATGGAACTCATAAATAAAGACATAGGGAACTTGCAGACTTTGGATCCAACCCAGTTTGGCTTTGTCAAAGGCAGATCATGCCTTTTAAACTTGGTCGACTTTTTCGAAACAGTCACCAAGGCCATTGATGAGGGAAAGGCAGTCCATACAGCCTACCTCAACCTGGCAAAGGCTTTCGACACAATACCCCACTCAGGTATCGTTGAAAAACTCATCAGCTTAAATGTAAACCCATACATCACAAGATGGGTTGCAAACTGGCTAAGTGACAGAACCCACAGGGTCAGAGTTGCTGGCGCCATGTCAGACTCAAAGCCTGTCGCAAGTGGGGTCCCACAGGGCGCAGTCCTGGGCCCACTCTTGTTCGGCATCTACTTTTCTGAAGTACAAGCAAATATAGGAGGGTTATGGCTGACAAAGTTTGCAGATGACTGCAAACTGGGCGCCATAGTCGAAAACACATCTGACACAGATATCCTTCAGAAGGGTCTCACAGAAATGGATAACTGGTGCCAGAGCCATGGCCTAAAGTTAAACGCCAAGAAATGCATAGTCATACCCTTCGGGAAAAACAAGGTTACCCCTAGCTACCATATAGGTGGCAATCCACTGAGCACAGAAGACGTTATCAGGGATTTGGGGGCTCAGGTTGACAGTAACCTTTCGTTTGACACTCACGTTGCTAAAGTAGTTAGGAAGACCTTCTACATTGCCCACCTGATCATGAAGGGATTCACATCTAGATCAAGGGAAGTCATCGTCCCCCTGTACTCATCACTCATCAGACCAATGATTGAGTACAATGCTCCATTCAGAATGTATCTGACCCGACATCTGCAGCAGCTGGAAAGGCCCCAAAAGTTCCTCACCAAAAGGATAAAGGGTCTCAAAAATATGTCTTATGCTGCCCGACTGAAAGAACTTCAGCTCTATTCAGTCGCTTACCGCTTGTTCAGAGGTGACCTGTGCCTGACATACAAGGCCATGTCAAACCCAGATTTGATGAACATGCTTCACCTCAAAAAATCTAGATCCCTCAGAACTACAAGGGCGGGAGACTTAAACCTTGACACGGTTATTAATAGGACGTGCTGGAGGGACAGATTCATCACCCAAAGACTCCCTATGCTGTGGAACAAAATCCCGGTACATGTGAGGCAGAGCACCTCGCTGGCCGTGTTCAAGAGAAATCTTGACCAATGGATGGGAGATCGCAGATATACCCCAGGGATTACCTCAGTGTCTCTGCTTGACAGAGGCACCACAAAACAATGGGCATAGTTTTCTTCAAACTAAAGGGGTGGCAAAAGCCACAAAAACTCTGGGCTAGGCTTATAAATGCCCTTGGGCAGATAGCCTAGTATGAACCTATGAACCTATGAACCTATATAGTACATGGTGTTACATTACTTAATACATGGCATTCATGCCTCAGGTGGTGCTACAGGGCTGCCTCTGTTGGATGCACATGTTACACTCCCTGTACATGTTTGTGAGCAGGTCATGACATTTTAGGCATCCCTGTTATTATCTGAGTGAGTCAGAGGGGGTATCATTCCCAGGGTTCCTACTGAGCCAGTGTATGTGCTATGCGTTGCCTCTTTGCCAAGGCCAGGGCATACTGGACACGCCTCCTTCTGCCTAATGGGGCAGGCTCAGGTTGTTCCTCCTCCGAGTCACGCTCTGCCTGTGATGGCCTTGGCAATGGTGGGGGGCTGTTTGGCCCGGCCCTATGCTGGTCCTGCTGCAGCTGTTTTCGCAAGATCATATTATGTAGCATAGCATATACCATGACAATTTGGGTACATGTAGTTGGTGTGTACTGCAAGGCTCCACCAGATGTGTCCAGACACCGGAACCGTGACTTGAGCAGCCCAAACACATGCTCTATTACATTACGTGTTTGTGCGTGTGCCTCATTATGGCGTTCCTGTTCAGGTGTGTGTGCGTTTCTGATGGGTGTCATCAGCCACGGCTCCAGTGCATAACCTGCATCCCCCACTAGGTGTCCGTGCGGGATGTCCCCATTGGCAAATGTCTGGTACAGCTGCATCAAATGCCAGATGTGGGAATCATGGTAGCTCCCAGGGCAGCCAGCACACACATTCATTATTATGCCCTGGGCATCACACACGACCTGGCAGTTGATGGAGGGGAAGCCCTTGCGGTTAATGTAGGCCCTACCCTGCTCACCGGCTGGTACGTTGATGCGTATGTGCATGCAGTCTATTGCACCCACTACCTCAGGGTATTCCGCTATTTGCTGGAAGAGACGCATATTGCTGGCCAATACCTCACGGGCATTGGGGAAATATACATAATCACCGACATGTGCTGACATGGCATCCAGGAACTGGTGCAGTACCCTGGAGGCTGATGCCTGTGATATCCCCATCATATCACCAGTTGGTCTCTGGAAGGTACCTGTTGCTAGTATTCTTAGGCCAACACATACCTTGGTTTCCACTGGGATGGGTTCCCCTCTGTTGGTTCTGTGTGTGAGGTGTGGCCTGCACAGCTCCACTATTTAAGTGCAGGAGGTCTCTGTCCACTCTATAGCGCTCTACTATCTCCAGCTCATGTAACCTGTGGTAGGTGACCCTGGGCCTGTACAGTCTTCTCCGTCTCCTCACTGTGGGTTGTCTGGCACCATCTGCATTGTCACCACCCTCAGCAAGTCGCCTATGTCTCATTATGACAGCTATGGCAGCCCCTAACATTTCTGCTCTGAGTTCAGCTTTTTCAGTTTTCACTTCTAATAGCTTACTCCTGTCTTGCAGTGTCTCTTGAAAGAAACATCTTGCACTGCTGTTTGCAGATTTTTAAGTGTTGGGCTGAGCTACTATTCTGCCTGTGTAATTGCCTGCTTCTAATTGTTTTCACCTGCTAGCTCCAGCAGTATTCCCTGGTAGCTTCCTACTAATTATGTTGCTTCCTTTTTTCTTTCTGTTTCCTCAGGAGGGAGCAGCGTGTATACCAGCAGAAACAAGCTCACAGTGGCTTACACGCGTGCACACATGCTTACACGGTTCAGAATCATCTTATTTGGGTTAAAACACGTGCACACCAGCTCAAACAGTGTTACAGGTCTGCCAACAGGCTTCTACATACTAAGTCTGCCCTACACGCACGCACACCCGCGCAAACAGTGTTAAACAGCTACCAACACGCTCCCACATGCTCAGTCTGCCTTACACACGCGCACACTGTCTTACTCGCGCTTCATGGCGCGCACACGTGTGCATGCACGCCCAGCAAGAAACTTTCATGTAGGCAACAGTGTATACCTTCCATTTCTTGACTTTCCCATACTTATGTTGTGGCACTCCTCTTTCCATGATATCTGTCTGACATCTGTCATGTAACTCTGACCTCCAGTGAACTGCATTTCTTTCTGCCATTCCCCCCTGTGATGTCACCTATCTCCTACTCTGTTCCTCCCCCTTCTGTAACTCTTACACTACTCAGAATGTGCTCATTTGCTATGTGACAGTGGAATTCAGTATCCTAACACTCATTTGCATCAGATTGCCTACTAATGCTTAGTTACATCTCTTAGACTCAGCTTCCCCCCTTAGCAACGACTACACGGTGGCCATGTTGTTTTTGGTCTGCTGGTCCCTGCATTGAAAATCCATGTATTGCATAAAACCCACATTTGTGGGTTTATAACCTTCATTTTTATGTTTTATACAGCGCAGCCCATTTGCACAGGGCTGCGCTGGGTTTAAAAATTATATTTTTATTACTTTTGCATCAGGTTACCTTGCCAATGGCCACATATTTGGCCATTGGCTTGCTGCCTGACACATATGCACCCTTTATTTGGGGCTGACATGGCTCCATTGTGGTTTTTGCAGAAACATACTCAGTTTCATAGGTTCATAGTTTCATAGGTTCATACTAGGCTATCTGCCCGAGGGCATTTACAAGCCTAGCCCATAGTTTTGTGGCTTACGCCACCCCTTTAGTATGGGGAACTATACCCATTATTTTGCTGTGCCTCTGTCGAGCAGTGACACTGAGGTAATCCCTGGGGTATATCTGCGATCTCCCATCCATTGATCAAGATTTCTCTTGAACAAGGCCAGCGAGGTGCTCTGCCTCACATATACCGGGATTTTGTTCCACAGCATAGGGAGTCTTTGGGTGATGAATCTATCCCTCCAGCACGTCCTATTAATAGCCGTGTCGAGGTTTAAGTCTCCCGCCCTTGTGTCTCTGACGGATCTAGATTTTTTGAGGTGAAGCATATTCATCAAATCTGGGTTTGACATGGCCTTGTATGTCAGGCAAAGGTCACCTCGGAGCAAGCGGTAAGCGACTGAATAGAGCTGGAGTTCTTTCAGTCGGGCAGCATAGGACAGATTTTTGAGACCCTTTATCCTTTTGGTGAGGAACTTTTGTGGCCTCTCCAGCTGCTGCAAGTGTCGGGTCAGATACATTCCGAATGGGGCATTGTACTCGATCATTGGTCTGATGAGTGATGAGTATAGGGAGACTATGACCTCCCTTGATCTAGATGTGAATCCCTTCATGATAAGGTGGGCAATGTAGAAGGTCTTCCTAACTACTTTAGCTACATGGGTGTCGAATGACAGGCTACTGTCAACCTGGGTCCCCAGGTCCCTGATAACTTCTTCTGTGCTCAGTGGATTGCCACCTATATGGTAGCTAGTGGTAACCTTGTTTTTCCTGAAGGGTATGACTATGCATTTTTTGGCATTTAACTTTAGGCCATGGCTCTGGCACCAGTTATCCGTTTCTGTGAGACCCTTCTGAAGGATATCTGTGTCAGATGTGTTTCGACTATGGCCCAGTTTGCAGTCATCTGCAAACTTTGTCAGCCATAACCCTCCTGTGTTTGCTTGTACTACGGAAAAGTAGATGCCAAACAAGAGTGGGCCCAGGACTGAGCCCTGTGGGACACCACTTGTGACAGGCTTTGAGTCAGACATGGCGCCAGCAACTCTGACCCTGTGGGTTCTGTCACTCAGCCAGTTTGCAACCCATCTTGTGATGTATGGGTTAACATTTAAGCTGATGAGTTTTTCAATGATACCCGAGTGGGGTATTGTATCGAAGGCCTTCGCCAGATCAAGGTAGGCTGTATGGACTGCCTTTCCTTCATCAATGGCTTTGGTGACTGTTTCAAAAAGTCGACCAAGTTTAAAAGGCATGATCTGCCTTTGACAAAGCCAAACTGGGTTGGATCCAAAGTCTGCAAATTCCTATGTCTTTATTTATGAGGTCCATTATGATCCTCTCCATGGCTTTGCAGATAAGGCTTGTCAAGCTAATGGGCGGTAATTTCCAGGGTCGGTGGAGGCACCGCCTTTGTGAAGTGGGACCACAGTTGCAGTGCGCCACTCCATGGGTACGTATCCAGAGGTGAGACTATGATTAAACAGCTGTCCTAGCTGTGGGTTTAATTCCTCATTGAGTTCGTGGAGCACACAGCTGGGGACACCATCAGGTCCCATGGATGCTGTGTTTTTTGCTTTGGAGAGAGCAGTTCTCACTTGGGCGTTAGAGATGTTTGGGGGCTTGCAATCGTTTGGTATAGATATCTCTCCTTTTGGGGAGGGGGAGAAGTTTGCACTGAACCTGTCAGCCAGTATGTTGGCAATGTCTGTAGGATCAGTAATCTTCACATCATTTTGAACTAGTTCTGAGCATATCTGGGAGTTTCCTCCCAGGTTTCTAACATAGCTAAAGAAGGCCTTATGATTGTCTTTTGAGTCTTTAGCTATTTTTCTCTCAAAATTTGCTTTGGATGATTTTATGAGTGCTCTTAGTTTTTTACTTATAGTGATCAAAGGTGTCTTACCTTTTAAGGATTTTGCTCTATCTTGTAGTAGCTTCCTCCTTTTGTTGTAGAGTTTGTTTATGGCTGGGGTCCACCAGACTGGACGCTTGCCTTTGGTACAAAGAGTCTTTGTTTTGCTTGGGATTGCCTTATCCATGCAGTCCTGCAGGTGCTGGTAGAAGGCATTTGTAAGTGATTCAGCGGCTTGAGTACTGATTTCCGCCGGCTCGGGGGCCTTAAAGGAGACCACACTAGTCTTTAGAAGTGTGAAGTCGGCTTTCGAGAAGTTCTTTACTGTGGTCTTTTTTATTTCAGGTGGGGTGGGATGAGGACCTCCAGTGAGATTAGTTTGTGATCTGATCTCACCAGTGAGGGATATACTTCCGGTGTTGAACATTGTGCTCCCATGTTCGTGATGATGAGGTCAAGTATGTTTTCTCCTCTTGTGGGGATGGTGACTAGTTGTTCCATGGCATTTGAGTTTATGAATTCCAGGAACTTTTGGGCTAGGGTGTTTGGGCTTGAGTAGTGTTCCCAGTCTATATTAGGGTAATTGAAGTCACCTAGTATGATGGTGTTTGGTGATACATTTATCCCCTCCAGTGTTTTCAGGAAGGCCATGTGAGGTTCCTGAGTTTGTGAGGGTGGCCTGTAACATGCTACAATTTGCAGAGCAGTCTTGCCTATGGTTAATTGCACCTGGATGGTCTCCGATGCATTGTGTTGCCACCAGTCTTGAGGTGTGGGTGTCCTTGATGAATATGGATACCCCCCCTCCTTTCTTGGTATTGTCCGGATTTTGGGGCCGGAACGCATGATATGAGGTAAAACCTGATAGTGCTGGGGTGCTCTCAGGAGCCTTAAACCAGGTTTCTGTCACAGCACAGACATCGATGTTCTCCATACTGAGAAGGGCCTCGAGTGCATGCATTTTGAGATTTAGACTTCTGGCATTGAGCAGCATTACCCTTAGTTTTTTTTCCTTTTTTGTGTTCTAGGGTGGTAGGTTTAGAATTTGAGCCTTGCCTAAAAAAGGCACTATGGGGTGGCAAGAGCCTTTGCCAATATCCGGAATCCCAGGGGTGACAGGTGCAAGCCGTCCCTTGCAAAGCAGCATGGCTTGTCCAGCATGTCATCCCAGGCAGACAGACATTGGATCCCCTTTGAATGACACCAGAGTTTAAGCCAATTGTTAAAGCTGATCATCTTATCTCTGTATTGTGGCATCATTCTTGGTGAAGGTAGGATACTGCTCAAGGTCAGGGTCATACCTGCCTGGGCTACATAATCAGAGAGCTCCTCAATGTCTCTTTTCATGTAGTCCAAGGAGGTACGCCTCAGGTCGCTTACACCAGCGTGGACAATGACTGAGTCGTATTTGTACCTGCTGTTGAGAGACCTGAGTGCTTGCGTTATGTGGCGGATTCTAGCGCCCGACAGGCAGCTTACTGTAACTCTCTCCTTACTCAGTCTGGTGAGCAGGACGTCAGTGTGTCTGACTATGGAGTCACCAATGACTAGTGTGTCTGGCATTGTGTTTGGCCTTAAGGGCTGTGACTGTTTGACACTCTGACTGTGAGGTCTATGTGTTGCAGGTGTTGTGTTCTGAGGTGGTGGTTGTTTGGGTGTCTGCTTTGGTGGCCTCTGCTGTTTTGGTAGATTTTTGATCAGAGCCTCCGAGTATGTCTTTGTGTGTTTATGTGTATGATTTGAGGTTGTGATGGTACTATGTGAGACTGGGTCTATAGTGTGTGTGGTAACCTTCTCCTCCTGACTGGTCTTGCCAGTCCTATGTTGAGAGAGCTCAGCCTCCAGTTTGGCCGTATAGTTGCATCTCTCGCATGTATTTGTGTTTTGTGGGAGGAGGAGAGGGTTGTCTGTGTACATGAGGCAATTGTAACATTGCCTCAATATTCCCAGGTTCACCAGCTGAGCAGGAGAGGACACTAGCAACTGATCCCTCGACATGCTAGAAGGAATAGACAAAAAAACTTTAAAAGAGATTTCGGGGGATGTGGGTGACCGAGAAATGGGGGGGTTGCCTTTTTGGGGTACTATCTATGACAAGAGTGCTGTATCAAGGTAATAAGTACTGTAGGAGCAAGTGCTAGGTTTAACAGATAGAGAATAGTCTACTTGGAGTCAAGTAGAGATGATCTTTTCAGTTATAGGATACGCTGATTAGATCAGTAGTATAGTTCGAGGAAGGTAGTTTTAAGGGAAAATTTGAAGAGTGGACTTTAGGTAGCCCGAATAGTTTAAACCTGCTTAACCAGCACTGCCCTAGTGTGCAACAGTGGCAACTCCGTGCTAAATCGCTCTAATTCGCGCTAAAACGCGCTTTATAGCAGGGGGCTGGAAAAGACAGGAAATGACCCAAAATGGCCAATAGGCTACAAGTTACTGCCTTAAACCACTCCTCTAAGGGCAAACAGGCAGCTCAGTACTCCCCACTCTCACTGGTGAGTAAAGAAACTTCCCCCTGACCAAACAAGGAAAATGGAGAAACACAGGAACCAAGACAAAGCCCAGGGATCAGCAAAATCTGGTCTCTGGAACACTAGTTAGGAAAGTATGGAAAACAAGGATATTTTTTTTTTGTTTTTTCAAGTTTTTTTACAGAAAAGCAAAAAACACAATAAATGCTATGATTTTCGACTAAATGCTATCAAAAGCTAGTACACGAGTGTATTAGCCTGTAGTTTAACTTTTAGGCAAAACTTAAACTAGCAAGTGCAGTAAACAGTTTTAGCTTATAAACACAGTAAAAACAGTGCAAACTTTGAAAAAACAAGCAGAAACAGTAGTCGAAAGGCACAAAAGGTCGAAAAAGCCAAGAAAAATACTTAAAATCTGGAAAGGTAGTCTTTTCTGGTCTCTGCTGCTAGAGGAACACTGCTGGCCACCACGAGGAGCTGTGCTGAGTTCTCAATAGCTGGAAAAGCCCGCCAAAACGCTTTATAGCAGGGGCTGGAAAAGACAGGAAATGACCCAAAATGGCCAATAGACTACAAGTTACTGCCTTAAACCACTCCTCTAAGGACAAACAGGCAGCTCAGTACTCCCCACTCTCACTGGTGAGTAAAGAAACTTCCCCTGACCAAACAAGGAAAATGGAGAAACACAGGAACCAAGACAAAGCCCAGGGATCAGCAAAATCTGGTCTCTGGAACACTAGTTAGGAAAGTATGGAAAACAAGGATATTTTTTTTTGTTTTTTCAAGTTTTAACAGAAAAGCAGAAAACACAATAAATGCTATGATTTTCGACTAAATGCTATCAAAAGCTAGTACACTTGAGTGTATTAGCCTGTAGTTTAACTTTTAGGCAAAACTTAAACTAGCAAGTGCAGTAAACAGTTTTAGCTTATAAACACAGTAAAAACAGTGCAAACTTTGATAAAACAAGCAGAAACAGTAGTCGAAAGGCACAAAAGGTCGAAAAAGCCAAGAAAAATACTTAAAATCTGGAAAGGTAGTCTTTTCTGGTCTCTGCTGCTAGAGGAACACTGCTGGCCACCACGAGGAGCTGTGCTGAGTTCTCAATAGCTGGAAAAGCCCGCCAAAACCGCTTTATAGCAGGGGCTGGAAAAGACAGGAAATGACCCAAAATGGCCAATAGACTACAAGTTACTGCCTTAAACCACTCCTCTAAGGACAAACAGGCAGCTCAGTACTCCCCACTCTCACTGGTGAGTAAAGAAACTTCCCCCTGACCAAACAAGGAAAATGGAGAAACACAGGAACCAAGACAAAGCCCAGGGATCAGCAAAATCTGGTCTCTGGAACACTAGTTAGGAAAGTATGGAAAACAAGGATATTTTTTTTTGGTTTTTTTCAAGTTTTTTTACAGAAAAGCAGAAAACACAATAAATGCTATGATTTTCGACTAAATGCTATCAATAGCTGTCAACTGAGTACATTTCTGCAGCTAAAACGGCTCTTACACGGGCTGTTTTGGGCTTCCTGGATCGCTAATCATCCTCATTTGCATGCTATTCGGCTGCAAGTGAGGTGATTAGCTTATCCACGCCCACTCCGTGTAAGAGATGCTTTAGCTGGTCTCTTACACTGACTTTGGACTGTTCCTGGATCATGAAGGCTGCATGGAGTCTTACACTACTCTTAGACTCCGTGCAAGCCTTCGTGAATCCTGCCCAGTGTCTAAGAAAATAACTGAATATCTGTATAGTCTTTTCTAGGTAAGTGCCTTCCATCTAATCCCACAATGTGAGTCATGTTGAAAGTTGTGCTTGACAGAATGAAAAGCTTAAATGCCTGCTGGCTTTAAAGCCACACTAACCTTTGCCATCTATCTCTAAGTATAGTCTTGTGGTGCAAGTTTGCAAACATACATTTTGTATGTAAATTTGCTCTGTATTTATTCCATTCAATTTCATTTACAGCTGGTTAATAAAGAAATCTGGGGAAATTATTTAAGTAATAGAACTAATTTGGTAGAAGCATTTGGAAAAAATAGCCCGCAACTACATGTCATCAGATATTGTAGCATAACCAGATGTACATTGGACAGTAGATGCATTTTTATTTGTCAACTGCATAAGTAAACCTGCATTAACTGTATGTTATCAGAATCTATTCAGGATCCGTGTGTAGTTAATTGCTTACACCATGCTGTTCAGTATGCAAATGAATAAATCAATCAACTTTATTTCTGTGGCTACCACCTAGGCACACTACAAATGATAGAACAGATAAAACTGACTACATATAAAATATCTGGGGTTCACAGGTGTGTACTACGCTAGCAACCACTGGGTCTTTTTTTAACCATAGCCATGCATCCCAAATTACTTGTAACTTCTCGTACCCTTGGTAATGTAAGCAGAAGTTTGTAAGATTAAACTTTTAGAAGCAGGAGCCAGAGAGATGAACCATTTACAGGCTGCATATGTCTGTTAGAGACATAGGAGCCAAACCAGTGGTGAATTTTGGGTTCCCCTTCTGTTTTTTCAAATTACATTAGAATTGGGTTAGGGAGTAACTCTGCTTTACATGGATGAGGAACCTGTTCCAGAGAAGGCATAATCTCTTGCATACATACCTGTCTCTCTAGCAGCTCCTATTAATATCACAGGCAAGGTTTAAGTCTTTAGCACAGGAAATTCTGGTGCTGTTTGTTTTAGGGATATGCAGGAGATCCATCAGGGTGGGGATCCAATGTTGCCTTGTATGCCAGGTATAGATCTCCCTTCAACAACCTGTAGGGAACAGGATACAGAAAAAGAGCTCTGAGGCAGTCTGCATAAGACATGTTATTCACATCCTGCATTCTTTTAGTGAGGAATGTCTGTGGATGATCCAATTGTTGGAAGTACCTGGTTAGGTACATACGAAATTTGGCATTGTACTCAATGATAGGTCTTATGAGTGTTAAATACAGTGGAACAATGATCTCCTCTGACCTAAATGCCATATCTTTATTTATAAGTTGCACAAGATTTAATGATTTCCTCACTACCATAGACACATGATGGTCAAAAGCTAAATTACTGTCCCCGAGTCCCTGACTACTGGAAAGACTCTTAAAGGTGTGTTGTCAATATGGTAATTTCCAGGAGTGGCTGACCTCCTGTTGGATACTGTTATACATTTCCTTTAGTCCACGGCTCTGACATCACTTATTTTTCTGTGTCAGACCTTCTTGGAGAACATTAGTGTTGGTCGGGTTTTGTATGACTGCTGCTAATTTATAATCAATTGCAAATTTAGTCAGCCAGAGGCCACTGACATTGGTCTCAACTTCATAAGAGTAGATACCAAGAATTTGCAGTCTCAGGGACTGATTCTTGAGTGACTCCACTGGTGACTAGCCTCTTTGTGCAGGTGGAATCCCCAGCACAAACTTCCTTGGTCCTGTCAGTGAGCCAGCTATTTATCCACTAGGTGACACAAGGGTTGTACCTAGCTTCTTAAATTTGTCAACAATGCTTGAGTGGGGAATTGTGTCAAATGTCTTGACCCATTCAAGGTAGGCAGTGTAAACTGGTTTGACCTTTTCCATTGCTTTGGTGACCTTATCAAAGAAGTCCACCAGGTTGAGTAGGCATGACTTGTCCTTGAAGAAAGCGAAATGGATTGGTGTACTGTCTGGAGGTTTCCAATGTCACTATTAATCATTTCATGATAATTCTTTCTGTGTGTTGTATATGAGACTACTGAAGTTTATGAGTTTGTAGTTTCCAGTGTCTGTAGATGTCCCACATTTATGTAGAGGGATGATGGTTGCCATTCTCCATTCATGAGGCATGAAACCTGTTCAGAGGCTATGGATAAATAGTGATTCCAGAGGGCCAGACAAGTTTTATTTCATGCTATTTAAAAGGCAGCGTGGAATATTGTTGGAGCCCATAGATGCAGTGTCCTTAGCCCTACAGAGAGATAGAACTGAGGACCTGTTCCCTACTGATCGTCGGGGTAGTTAAACTTGATGGTGTTTCTTGACTGGAAGCTGGCATGCAAAGAAAGGTAAAGTGAGAGCTGACTGTGTCTGCCAGTAGATTTTCTATATCTCCTACCTCAGTGTAGAGTGGCTCCATTAACAATGAGAACTGCACACAATTGTGTATTAACTGTGAGGTTGCAAACATAGCTAAAGAATGCCTTGTGGCTGTCCTTGGCCAGCGAGGACAGATTTACCTTAAATTTGGCTTTGGTAGACTTTATTTTTCCTCTGAGTTGCTACTGGGTGCTACTCCTCCTAATTTTTGCCATGATTTTCTTCTTTCTGTTATACAACCTATTAATGTTGCAATTTACTACTGTGGCTTGTTTTCTGAGTTAGTTCTGTACTTATTCCTGGTGGGTACAGCTGCCAATATGGAGCTATTAGCATGCTTGTATAGGGTTTCTGTCAACAGTTCTACAAAGACCTTCTCAGTGAATAGGAAGGTTTGAAATTTTGCCAGATTATCACTTAATAGTAGGAAGTTAACCTTTGAGTAGTTCCTAAATGTTACAGGGTAAGCTAGGGTTCTGGGTTTTATTTTAACTTCAAAGGAATCCATTGTGTTGTCTGACTTTACTAGAGAGGACCTTACACTAGGAGGTGTGCAGTGCTGTCTCAAAATAGTAACGGCCATATCTAGTATGTTTGCACCCCCTGGTTAGCATATTGACAATCTGGTCCAGGAAGTTTGTGTTTACAAAGTCTGGGAATCTCTGTGCCTGCATGTTTGGTGTTGTATATGATTGCCAGTTAATAGTGGTTTAATTAAAGTCACCCATGAATATGGTACTGGGTTAGATAGTGAGTGTCTCCTGTAAGCTTAAATACATATTATGGGTTTATAGGGTCATACTGGGGGGAGCTTATAGATTGCAGTAGTATAGGATTTTGCCTATGGTGATATGAATGTGAAGAAGTTCAAATGCATCATCCTGTTTTATCAGCCTTGAGGTATATTTGCTTTTGATGTAAATCGAAACAACTCCACCTTTAGTTCTGGCCTGTATAGTAGATGGTCTGTATTTGTGGAATGCATTATAACCTTGCACTGTTTTAATCTGTGTTTCAGTGACTGCATAGATCTCAACATTCTCTATGATTAGGATAGCTTCTAGGTAGTGGATTTTCTTGTCTAGACTTATAGCACTGAGCAGTAACACCTTTAGATTTTCTTGGTTTTGATTTGGTATGTCAGAAGGATTGTCAGGTTGGTGTTGTCTAAAAATGGCAATTTAGCCAGTACTCAAAAACTTAAAGTGGAGAGGTACAGACCATTCCTGCTAAAGCAGTGTGGTTTGTTGACCATCTCCTTCCATACTGACAAATATTGCACCCACTTAGGATGACACCAGAAACTAAGCCAATTATTAAAGTCAGTCATCTTCTGTTCATATTGTAGCATCATCCTTGGAGAAGGTAGAATGCTGCTCAGCAGCTCAATACTAGGCGCATACCTGTCTGGGATACATATTTTAGTGCTCCATGATGACTCTTTTCATATAGTCTAAAGAGGTATGCCTTAGGTCATTCACACTCACATGGACTATGATTGTGATTTACTGGACCTTGTGGTGCCAGTGTGTGTAGGATTACATGTGTAATGTGGCAGATCCTGATCCCTGATAAGCAACTGATCATGTATTTCTTATTACTAAGCCTGGTGACAGGGAGATCAGTGTGTCTCACAGTGGAGTCTTCAATGACCAGGATGCTGTCTTGTGTGGTGGCTTGCCTTAAGGACTAAGAATTTGAGGCCCCATGAAATGTGGCTGTATGTGTTGATATGGGTGTTGTTTTGAAAGAGTGCATTTGCGGCTGCTGAGGGCATTATGTGTACTTCATCTAGGAAGTCTTTGGAGTTTAGGAAGGTTACATTTAAGTGCTTTAGCATATGTGGGTCTGTGTGTCTGGTTGGTGCAGTGTGTGATGGGTGCAATGTGTGTGCTACAGACAACCTAACTGATATTAGGAGTGCTTTTATGTGAGAGTTTTGCCTCCAGTGACATTTGTGCAACTCTTAAGGGCAGTACTGGTCAATGTAGTAACTAGTTATGTGCGCAGCCAGGTAACAGTACTTTTACAATAAGAATGTCAACTCAAGGTGCTTATGTTTATACAGAGCACTGGTAAACACTTGAGATGAACTACTGTAGTAGACCCTAGTGCTGGTCTCACCATAGCTTCACACTGCTAGAATTTAATTTCTCTTTGCTTCCTTTTCTCACCAGAAAATAAAATAACAGTAGCATTAGGCTCTTTGGTGATCAACAGTCTCATCTCAGATGATGTAGGGTTCTGCAGGCTTGTTGTAACCTTTTCCTGGTGGATACCTTGAATAGCAGCCAGATCAATCTGGAAGGTTACACACAGACACTCACTGCCCAATCAGAGGCAGTCAGGATTCAATGACCCTCTGCTACTTATCTCACCAGCAGCAAAAGAGTAGCAAAAATTCTAAGCTGGCTCCCATGAAGCAGTTATCAGTATTTTTGGTAATCAGAAGTCTCCAGGAAATAATGTCCATTTGTTACTTCTCTCAGCAGGAGCAAAACAGAAGCACTAATTCCAAGATGGCTACTGAGAGGCAGAATGTGATTTCTGCAGTCATTGGTGGTCTTGGACCAGATGTTGCAGATTTTAGAATTAAGAAGGAAACATTGGTTAATATTCTAAGAGCTGCAGTATGTACTAAGCAGTTAATTAGATATGAAAGAGGGGGTAACTCAAGCTTTAGTAGTCTAAGGGGAGTGCCACAATTTTTAAAAGAGCAAGATGGACTGGTTGGGGTGGGCGCGTTATACTCTGGCTTCATGGAATACAGCAGGAGGGCAAATAAATGCAAACAGCTTAAAGGGAAGTGACTTCACAATATGATAATATTGTGCCTAGTAATTATAGTCAATGAAAGAGGCAAGAGAATGAATTATGCTGTTGGCAAATTTACATAAGGGGCAGGCAACTAAAGACAGAGAGAGTGAGTTTAAGAACACAGTAACTCCAAGACAGGAGAATCAGGCAAAAATAATTTGTGTGTGACTCACAAGAGACACAGCCTTGGTTTCTTTCCTAGTTTGTCTGTAACTGAAAACAGATTACAATTAAAGAAAAATGCAATATAAATACACCACAATAAACAAAATAGTAGACAGCAATAAAACACTACAAAATACAAGAAAGCAATATAAGGAAAAACAAACTAACCTTTCTCACATAGCAGTCTGTGTCACGGTTTGAGTCAGCTGTTCTAGTAAATCATAACTGAGTACATATCATGCCTAAAACAAAGTAAAGTGAAAATGAACACTAGCCAAGATAAAGCTTTTTAAGGGATTTATATTTGGAGAAATTAGAAAGCATCCTTAAGGTCTTGTTAAAGAAATGGCTCATGAGTCACTTGGTGAAGACAATGTATATTAATGGAACTGCAGTTTCAAAGAGACCCACAGGCTAGTGGCCTAGAGAGAGAGAATGGCCTCAGTTCAGATTTTCTGAAACTCAAATTGAGGATTTTGAAAAGTGCTAAACCAACTAACCAGAGACTAAAAGGAGGCCTGAAGACCACCAGAACCTCCTATATATAAGTGTGGCTCTGACCGTGTAGTGCATTAGAGATTTGCCGATGTTCATTAGTACTGCATGCATTTTCCTTTGTCTCTCTCTCTCTCCTTATACTCTTGCCATGTAGTTTAATAAAAATAAATAAATAAAAATTTTATAAGCATTTTATTAAAACCATGGTCCAAAGGAATCTAGGCAATCACTTACCAAATCACCTTAAGGGTAGCATGATGTACGTCAATATAATTGAATGAATGAGACAGCAAGCATGAGTGATACTATGCACTTTAGAGTCTGTGGACACACCTCACATCTTTCCTAACCTGATGTCTCAAGAGGTTAAATTATGTGGCTCTTCTAAGGAATCAGGCTAGGGAAAATGCAAGTTTAAATTTTTTTTTCAGTACAAAGTCTTAAAACCTATGCCAGTGGAGAGAAACATTCATTTGAGAGCTTCTGCACCACATGTGCAGGTAACTTTTATTTTTGTATGCAAATGATTTTAAATTCTTCACAAGTACTTTAAGTGTTTCTCTTCTTGAGAGGGACACAGAGTGGTGAATAAAAGGTGAGATTATTATGTTAGGCTTTATTAGTTTCAGAAAAGATTCTACTTGTTAAACTATAGACAAGTGGCAAAAAACAGATAAAGGGTATTGCAGCAGCACACCTGAGAGATATATGGCCCTGCAAAGCCGTCACTAAGTCTGTTGGTAGCATTATGTAGTTACTACAAATTATATTTTGCCGATGATGACAATGTGACCTGATAAGGGCAGACATGTTCTCCAGAAATGTGTGACAATCATTGGAAATCACAATTAGACTAAGTACCTGGAACACAATCTTCAGTTTGTTGCAGCCACAGATAGCATGAAGAGTAAGGGTAGACGTGGCCGGGTGCCTTATCATGACATGAAAGACCAGAGCGACAATTTTAGAAAGGTTGAGCTTATCCATAATGAAAGCTATTGTAAATCTCTCCCTCAAATCAGGTTAACAAGTCGTAGCAAGTACATGGTGAAAAGAGGCAGACCCATTATGAAGTCCTTTGAGACTTTGTAGCTCCTAATAAGATTGATTCTGTAGTACCATGTCTGATCTCTTCATTTTGTATGTAACCGTGGGGCAAGATATCAGTTAATCTAATAGTGCTGACAGGTCAGCTTGCAAATAATCTGCACATATTGGCCTTTCATGGTTATCAAATAAATAAAATAAAATAAAAAAAATATGAAATTAAGCCCTAATGCCACCATCTGAGTGTCCCAGGAGAGGTAGAAGATGAAATATCCATGGATTATACCAAGTACTGCACATCATCATCATCATCAACCTCCTTTGTCCCATTTTCTACATGGGGCTGGTGTGTTGTGTTAACTGTTTCCATCTCTCTCTCTCTGTTCAATGCCACTCTCCTACCTTCTTTGACACTTATACCTGACTGCCACAGGTGTTCTCTCACACAATCCATCCCCCTCTTTGCTGGATGCCCTAATTTCCTATTGCCTTCTTCCTGTCTCACCCAAACCTTCTACACCAGATTGTCTTCTGCTTTTCTGCACATGTGCCCAAACCACTGTAATCTGTTTTCTTTGACCTTTCCTGCAACTGGGGTACTTTGGCCTCTGCTCTTATGCCCTCATTTCTTTGTCTGTCCTGCAGTGTGCATCATACCATTCATCTCAGGCACTTCACATCCATCACCTCTAGTTTTCTCAGCTGCTCTGCCTTTACTGCTCAGATTGCTGTACCATACAGTAGTACTGGTTGCACCACTGTTTTGTACACCTTACTTTTCAGTTTCTTTGGCATTCATCTGCCATATACTACACCTGACGCTCTGTGACAGTTGGCTGCAGCTCCTATAATTCTAGCTTTGACCTCCTCATTCAGATTTCCCTTCTCCTCAACCACCCCTCCCAGATACTTTAAGCTGTTAACCTGTTCCACTGTCTTCCCTTCTATCTCAGTTCTAAGCTTCTTCTGATTTCACCCATTTGCTGCAATTACAACTGTTTTATCTGTACTCAGTTTCATCGCATGAGCCTTCAGTTTTGCATTCCATTCTATCCCCCTACCCTTTTTCTGAAGTTCTTGCTCAGAGTGTGCATGTTGTGTCAAGTCATTTGCATACAGCAACTTTGTTGATCTGTCCCATCTAACCTGTTTGCTAGAGTAGTCCATCACCAATATGAACAGCAGTGGGCTCAGAGCTAAACCCTGAGGCCATTGTCTATCTCTGGGCTTCCCACTAGGCACACCTCTGTGAGACTGAACACGGTTTGTACTTGAGTCACTGGATTCTTGTATATAGCCTGCACCAAGTCTACTAATGTTTCTGGGAATCTGAAACACTGTAGGACTGCCCAAATTAGCTTTCTTGGAACCTTCTCATATCCTTTCTCCAAGTCTAGGAATGCCCAGTTGGACTATTTCCTCATCTCTATCTAACTGCAAACATCAAGACAATTGTGTTGCATCCTGATCTGAATCTGAACTGGTCATCTCCCATCTTACTTTCTGCTACTCAGTGTATTCATTTGTCAATCACCCTCTCCAAAACTTTCATACAGTGTGATAGGAGCTTGATACCACTATACTGCCCCCTTGTTCTTAAACACACTGACACTAGTATGCTTATTCTCCATTAATTTGGGATACATATTTCTCTCCATACTCCTATGAGTACCCTCTGGAGTCATTTCTCTACTACCTCACCCAGCATCTTTATAATATCAGCTTAGTCCTCATCTAAGCCTGCTGCTTTCCCTGGCTATATTCTCATTACTGCTGTTTTTACTTCTTCTAGGGTGGGCTCCTCCTCTTCTCTAATTTTAGGCTGTGTCTGGGGAAGTACATTCAGAAGCTGCTGGAAGTACTCCTTCCATCTGCCTTTGAGGTCCTGTGTAATGGTGAACAGGTTGTTGCTGACATCCCTTATGATGGGTGTCTGACCATCTACTTTATCTTTCTGTCTTTGTCTTGCAAACTGATAGAGTTTCTTTGTGCCATCTACTGAGTCACATTCCAGAAGCTTGTAGAGTGCCTCTGATCCCTTGTTCTATGCTATTATAACATCTCTCATAGCCTCTTTGTTAACCAACCAGTATTCCTTCCTTGCCTGGTCCATCTTTTTTATCTCCCACTTTTTGTTGCACTCTTTTTTTTGATGACTTCCTGGAATTCTGCATTCCACCACCAGCTTTTCTTATGTAGCTTATTTCCAAACCTGGCTCAGCCACATACCTGTTCTGTAGCCCTCGCACATAATGTTTTGAAACATTGTCATTCTTCTTCAACTCCACCTATTTTCTCTTCTTCCTGAGGTGCTACAGCCCTGAGTAATTCATTGAACTTTTGTACTTTCCCTCCAGTCAACTTCCAGGTCTTCAGCCTAGTGTCTGTTGACCTTAGAACCTTCTCTGACCAATACTTACAACTGATTTTGAAAACTAGAGGTTTATGCTATGACTTTTCAACCACTGATTCTACCACAGCGCCCCTTTCTTACTAGGAGAAAGTCTACCTGAGTTGGCTTTTGGTCACTTTTGTATTTGATCTTGTATCTGTCTCTCTTGCTGAACCATGTGTTGGCCGCCATCAAGCCATTTGCCAAATAGAGAGAAGTGTCCTCTGTCTTATTTCTGTTGGACCAAGGCAGTCCTTTTATCCTGTTCTGTCTGTCTGTCTTAATATATTTATTTATTTTACATTTGATTATTGGGAAGTCTGACTGGACATGTGTCCTTTTGCAGTGGAGGCCTGGTGAGAAAAGCTCCACACAGAACAAATGTTACACAATAAATAATTTTAACAATAAATGAAAAATATTTTAACACATTGCTAGTTTCTGTACAGTCCAAAATACACAATATAACAAATTAGTACTGTGTGACAATGTTGATTACATAGTGTGCTGCTGTTTCTATAATGAAGAGTTACACACAGATAGAATGGTGTCACACAGTATGCAGACATACTGCCAGTAAGCAATTATGATACAAAAATCAAAGTTTGACATCAAGGTAATAGAACCTACAGTAAGTGTAAGTGATGGTTAGTATCAGTTATTATGATTTGCATAGAGGGATGGTTTAGTCAGGAATAGAGCAGGGGCAGAGCCACTTGTTATGAAGCTGTGTCTTTAGCAATTTTTTAAATTGAGTCAGGGCTGAGGTATTTGAGACGTCATATGGAAGTGCATTCCATACTTTGTCTATACAATTAGAGAATAGTTATTCTCCAGCTAGGTTTTTGTCTGTATTGATCTTAATGAGCAGTTTGTTGGTGAAGTGTAAAGCTCTGGCACAGGAATAGGGTTGAAGTATATTTTGCAAAGCCAGCATTTTTTCTGCTTGATAGAATATTTTATGGGCCATAGTTAGTTGGCTAAAGAGAAGGAGTTGGGAGAGTTCCAGCCAACTGAGTTGTTTGAGTGCGATACTGTGGTATGTTCTAGATGTGGAATTAGTGACATATCTGGCAATTTTGTTGTAACAGGATTCAAGTTTTGTTAGTTCTGATTTTCTTAGATTTGTGAACATGTGAGATGCATAAAGTAGTATAGAAAATCAGATGAGATTGGACAAAAGTAGCTTTAGTGTTATTTGTGAAGTAATGTTTGTTTCAATGCAGTGTTTCAAGTTTTTTATGTACTTTTTTACTGTTTGGGATCTGTGGATGTAGAATGTCATGTTGCAGTCAACTTCTACTCCTTGCAGCTTGGTGTGAGGTTAGGGGGAGATGATTGTATTATTTAATGAAAGAATGATGAAAGAGCTAGTAGGTACACTTGACTTAGTAGGTTGGAAAAGTATGAGTTTGTTTTTTGGGGGGTTCAAAATTAGTAGGGAGTTTGTTAGCCAGGTCTCTATTGATAGGAATGCTTGTTGTGTTAGTATTTGAAGCTCTTGTATAATAATAGCTGCACATACGACTGTTGAATCATCTGCCCACTGGATGAGTGAAATTTGTGGGGTTGACGTATGTAGGTTGTTTGTGAATATAGACAAGAGGGCCTAAAATTGAGTCTTGTGGTACACAAAATTTCACAGGAAGAAGAGGTGATTGTTGCCAATACACAACTTGCTAGCACCCGATTAAGTAGTCCTGGAACCAGGCAAGGGTAGATTGGAATAGGTTTAACTCAGAGAGGTTTATTATGTGAGACCATATCAAAGGCTTGTGAAATGTCAAGGAAGATAGAGGATATATAATTATCATTGTTTTTGGGGAGGTTGACAGTATTAGTAAATGTCATTATTGTGGTTGTAGTGTTGCAATATGGTCTGAAGCCATCTTGGGTATTAGGTATTAGTTTGTTATCATGCAGGTAGTTTGTGATTTGTTTGTGAATGATTCTCTCTAGGATCTTAGACAGTGGAGATAAGATTGCAATTGGGCGGTAGTTAGCGAGATCTGTTGATGGGCCTTCTTTATGAGTGGTATAATACTAGAGGTTTTCCATATGTTAGGGACCTGGTGATTTACTAAGGATCTATTAATAAGAAATGACACGGGGTAGGCAATACCCTCAGCTGTTAATCTTAGGAAATCTGCTGGTAAGTTGTCAGTAGCTAAACTGGTGGGCTTTAGTTTCTTAAGCAGTTTCTTGATTGTATCTGTTACTACAGGTAGCAGCTAGAAGGTGGTTTTGTTTTTGTCTGGTAAGAAAGTAGTTATGTTAGGAGAAGGGGTTTATTTGCTGGATAGTGCTAAGACAGCCTCAGAAAAGTATTTATTGAACTGAGTAGCAATATTGTCTATATTATTGGCAATAGTAGGAGAGGGGTGTGCTGACTTTGCCTGGTTGGAGTATATTGTTTATTGCTGACCAACATTTTCAGGGATTATTACAGTATGTAGTTTGGAATTTGGAATAAGTGTTTATTTTCCTGTTTAATCTGCTTCTTTGATTGATTTCTAAATTCATGATAGGTTTGTAATACCAACTGAGACTTTGTTATGTACCAGTTTTTCCAGGTTTTATCTCTTGATTTTTTGGAGAGACCTAGTTTTTTTGGTTAGCCAGGGTGCAAAGATTGACTTAACTCTTATATTCCTGGTAGGAGCCTGAGCATTTAGGATTATCAAGAAGGTAGTATTAAAATACTGCACTGCTTTATTTAGGGGAAGTAGTTTAAGTGGTGACCAGTTACAGTGTTTAAGGTTATATATGAGGTCATTGGGGTTAAGGTGATTTTTGTCCCTTATTTGTTGGTAAGTAATTTGTTTAGTTGGGTAAATATGTTGTCTCAGTAGATAAGTTGGGAAATGGTCACTAAGGCTGTCAGGGAGACATACAGAGTGAGAGGAGAAGGTTGGTTCATTCATTAATATCCAGTCCAGAGTGGAGGGTTTGTTGGTTGGTTTATTTATCCTAGTGAGTATTTGTGTGAGTTGGGTAAAGCCATGTAGATTGATATAGTTTTTGGGAGTTTGGGATTTGCAGTCTGTCCAGTCTATATTAAAGTAATGCTATGATTATTGTTTCCTAAGGCAGTATTTTTTTCATGTCCAGTCTAATATATGTTCTAGTCTTGGGATATTATCTCCTGGTGAGATATAAACACTGATTATATTTATATGTTTTTTGGGATTAATGATCAGTTTGGTGAGTAGTAGTTCTGCAGTATCACATTTCAATGTTTTATTGTCTAAGATTTCTAAGGAAAGGTGGCTTTTAAAGAGTAAAGCCACATTTCCTCTTCTTTTGCCTATATTATTCTGATGTATGATATTGCATCCTGTTGGGAGAATCTCATTATTAAACCACAAAAACTGGAAAGCTGAAGTTAAAACTAATAACCAAAAAAACAAAAAAAGGTGAACCACAGTGAAATCAATTCACGGACCACACTTTATTGACTAAAACCAACAGAAGTTAAGCACTTTCATCCCCAAAGGGACTTCTTCAGAAGAGCTAAACACCAACAGTTTCCAGCTGAAATAGTATGACTTAGGGCACATGACCAATTACTTAATTAACTTAAAACTTCTCAGCCATTCAGGTTACATTATTAAATAATCAGTATTTTTTTTCTAAAAACTTTTTTATATATAAAAACCATATAACAAAATACTATCCTGCCAAAACATTCACTTATATTTCCAGACTTTTAAGTTTGAGCACAGAGTTAATGGAGCAAGCTTCATTTAACCCAGGAGTAACCTCTGCATTCAAACTAAGTTGCCCCATTAATTCTCTCATTAGCAAATATTCTTCAATTATTCTACCTCTAGCTTCCTTTTTAACTTGCTCCATAGCTCTGTATTTAAAATAATGCGTTGGGCAATCTTTGATATGCCTATATAATGCATTAACATCCCTACCCTTTTTAATGTCCCATTCATGCTCATATATCCTGTCTTTAATTTTTCTTGTGGTTTTACCAATATAAAAGGCAGGACACAGCTCACAACATGCCACATATACTACCCAACTTGTTACACAATTATAATGCCTATTAGACTTAAAATGTTGTCCATTGACCTTTACTGTCTCACCTATTAAAATAGGACTAAACCAACTACAGCATCCACATTTGAACATCCCATGTTTAAGCTTGGTCTTAGTCTTGGCCTTTTTTTGTTTTTTGGATATTAGAATATCATTATTAGAAATGTTTGGTTTTAGCCAAGTTTTGGTGATAAGTACAATGTCTGGGGAGTATAATGTGAGGTTGGCATGCAGTTCATGTATTTTATTGTTGATTCTTCTTTTATTAATATTTAAAAGTAGGATTTCAGTTTGTTTCTAGGGAGAATGGTTGTTGGTTGAGAGTGGTATTTGTTTTGTAAAGCTGAATTACTGTGAGTGGGGCTAGGACCAGGGTTAGAGTGTATGTCCTCACTGCAAGCTAGTTTGGATGCTATTTTAACTTGGGTTTTTAAGAGTTTAATTATGTGCTTATTATAACTGACAGAGATGTGGTAGGGATATTTGGATAGGAGATAAGGGAGTAATGTGTGTGTGTTGAAAAGCTGTGATGTTTATTATAGAGCAAGATATAGAAATATTGACACGTTTTGGTTTTACTAGGTAGTTGTAAGCTGTAGAGTGAGATGTGATATGGTTTACTAGGTTGGTGTGATAGGATGTTCTACATGTTGCTATTGCTAGCAGTATTAGCACAGTTGTGTTTAAGCATAGTCAGTGCCTGAACTTAAGTGAAGGTTGTTGTAGAACAGTTTTGTTGTTTATAGGCATGTTAGTGAGATCTTGTAGTGAAGTTAGAATAGTTAGTTAAAGTAACAGTGGGGGTGGAGAGTGGAGTTGTGTGATATGCTGTGCTAGTGTGTGAGGGGCTGTGTTTTTTTTTTTGGTTGGTGTACTACAAGGAGGGGGCTAGTTAAGAATAAATCTATGGAAAGTGGGGATGGGTGGGAATGGAGGTAGAGTAGGGAAGCAGAGTGAGCCCAAGCACAGTGAGGGTAAATGGAGTGGGCAGAACCAGGCTACAGTCCCTATCAAGGAAAAAATAATCAGAAAACATAGAAACCCCCTGTATGCAGTAGATAAAAGATGAACAAACTATGCATTGTTTAAGCTGAAAAACCTGGAGGAATGACTAGTATGGGGTAGCCCTAAGGTAATTTGTAAGCAGCACAGGTGTCAGGTGTGTTTAGGCCACCATCAGGATGGCCCTATATGCATTTAGGGTGACCATTATCAATATCAGTTCATGCTGTCCTGCTTTAGCTACTAGGTCCTGCAACTACTGTCTGAATGCTCTCTTTTTCCTCAGTATCACAACCCTCTTGTGAATATTGCCCTGTCCTTACAATGGAATCTGATTGCCATGAGTCTATCACTAATTCTGATGACACCCTTCACTGTCTTCTGAAGTCTCCCCTCATCATAATTCCTACATTTCTAGTTTGTCCTCCTTCTGTGTAGTAGATTCTGGTCCCCAAGCTAAGTGGCTTGGCTGCACTGCCTTTACACCTTATCTACTGCATACACAAGACTTGCAGCCTCTTCTATATCATCCTGTCATCTACTTACAAGCTGCATCCTGTCAATGAACCTACATTAAGTGTAGAAATTCATAGTTCATGTTTGGGAAGTTGACTGGGTTTATGTCCAGTTTTCTCTGAACAGAGCTATCATAGGTAACTCTTGCTGGGCAAGTGGGCACCGGCTTTATGTCAGGCACACACTGGTCAACAGGGGAATATACCCAGCTGCCACCATTTGCATGAGTCCCTGGCATAGGTCAGAGTAGGTTGAGTCCTCAACCCTCTTATCCCGATCAAATGCCATTCCTGATTTTGACAACATTAGTCAGTACGACTGAATCACCTACAGATAATTTTTACATCAAGTGGCTAGCCCTGATGTGGCATGCAATCTGTGATCTTTGCTTCCTATCTCGAGGATACTGTGCATCACAGTTGATGCCCAAAGCAGATGTTACATACAACTCTTCCCCCTACAGAAGTTCATCTAAATTCTGTGCTGTTGCTGCCCACAGTTCCATTCTTGGGTGAGTTTGAGGTGGAAACAATCAACATGATCTTGGGAAGTGGGAGGAAATCTACAATGCAAACTCCATACAGGCATTATCTGGTGTTCAGGACTGAAGCTTATACCTCATGCATGAAAGGAAAAGACCTTAACCATTATGCCAGTTAGTCATATTAATTGGTCATTTACTAAATAACACACAGTAGGTCTTTAAATGACTCAAGTGGATCAAATGATAATCAACTGTATCAATAGCAGCTGAGAGTTTCAGGAGGACCAGAATCTAATTAAAGATATGATCTCTTCTAGAGCCATAGCAATCTCATTTGTGCCAGGTGCAGTTGCCCATTCCAGTGTCCCTCAACTGTAAGGTTAAGAAACAAAAAAAGCTCTTTTCCTTTAACATCTTGCTACAAATATAGCAAGTGTCCTGCTACAGTTAAATACTACACACAAGGTGAAGAGGTATTTCAATTCTGACCAAAAATGTAATATCAACTTTCATTTATGAATGCCAGTACTGCAGAATTGCAAACCCTAATACAGTGCACCTGGGGCAGCTGCTTGATTTACCCCCCACAGCTGTGCATTTGATCTCTAAACACAAAAAAGATCATTAACCACTTGGGTAGGTGGGGTCTCAGTGCTATGGAGTGTTCTGAAACCAGACTGATATAGGGGGTCAAATCTAATGAATTTATTGGGATGTTGGGAGTTGCTTACTCACCTCTTTCATGGTAAACTTTTCCACAAATGGTAGGACTAAGGAAGGTCAGTAATTACTGAGAGTGCCTAAATCTATGGTAAGACTGTTGAGGAGTGGTATATAAGCAAGGTCTCCTTTGAAGCTATTCGAAAAATGTCAGTTCTCATAGATGCCTAAACATTTGAAATGAAGAATAGACCAAATAAATCCAAACAAGGAATAAGTAGTGAATTTGTCTGTGGTATAATCCTGCCCAAATCTACTGGGATACACATTTTGAATAATTTGTAGGAACTCTTCAACATTAACAATCAAACGTATTCAAGAACTGAGACAGTCAATTCTAACACTGAAGGAGAAAACTTCTTTGTGCAAGAAGCTATCGTTAAGTAAAGCAAAGAGTAAAAACTCAAAGAAATGGACAAATAAAAGAGAAAGTAGCACAAGCTGTAAGAAAAAATCAGAACAGAGATTTATAATATGTTTATGATATGGGACAGGGTCTTTACATCCTTACAGCTATGAAGGATGTGGCATCCCTGGGTGCTTTTGTGGAGAATATCAGATGTTAAGGTGGTAGTTCAGTGGGCAGTTGGGAAAGAAAGAGTACAGTGGGACTGCTGAGAAAGAGACAAATAAAGATAGGTAGACAAGAAGGGGTGGGGAAAGAAGGAGAAAAAGGCAGATGATAGGAACATGTGGTTAGAGATTATAAGAGGAGTATAGCTAAGTGGGTAAAATGGATAAATGTGACAGGAGAAAGTAGAGGTGCAGCCACAAAATAGAAAGCAAGTAACATGAAGACAAAATGGAATGATGAGCATAAACCTGAGTATTAAGTGGTATATGGGAGCTGTATCCAGAGGTGGCCATTATTTGGCAAAGCTCATATTAAGTGAGCAGGAGAAAACTATACCCATGTACCAGAAGGGAAGGGTAAGTGATAAAAGTTACACAGCAGGGGAGTAGGAAGAGTACAAGAAAGGAATCAGCCTAACCACAAGGAGAAAGGCTGGAGAAGGTGGATCTGGAGGGGAAAATTATGGATAGGAGGGATAACTATATAGGGCAGAGAGTCAAGTAAAAGAGAGCCAGTATATGGACAAAGACAAGTAATTTATTCAGGGGGGATCATAGAAAGTAGAAATGGTAGATCAATTTACACTGAAACCAGTCCTAGGGCATAGAATTAGTAAGACATGAATGAAGTGACCAAGGTGGTCACTGGGGGGGATGACTGGAGGTATATTATGATGTATGTAAGAATCAATGATCCGTCATAGATGACAGTTGAGGTGGGAGCAACAAAATCTTGGAGATGACAGAGAAATGCTAGGACAGCGAGGTCTTTCACCTTTTCATAAGTTCACTGGGAAATACTAGGCAATCAGTCTACAGACCATTACAATCTAAGCTAATATTCAAAAAATAGCCTTGGGGAGAATTTGATGCTGATTATCCAGTTATCTAAGTTTCCCTTGAAACTGGCCGGGGTGTTACTCTGCTTGACATGTAATAGAACTTTGTTCTATAGTTTGGGAATATATTGGAATATGACTCTTTCATGCCAATGTGTCTTACTTATCTATACATGATGATATAAGTATTTTTAACAGGGTATTTTTGGAACTATTTGTTATATGAAGGTTTAGGTCCAAATAGAAGAGAGCTACCAGTCTATTTGGATAAATGAAGGTCTTGAGACCATTGATCTTTTTAGTTAGGAATCTCTAAGGTCTTTCAAGTTGAGGTGCATGTTTTGACAAATTTTTGCTACATGGGTATTATATTTAACAATTATAGGTTCATTCGTTCATAGGTAAATACTAGGCTAGCTGCCCTTGTGGGCCATTTTAAACCTATAGAATTTTCCTTTTGGTGCTTGAATTAACCTATCCCAATAGGTGTTAGATTTGCCTTACAAATACCATGATCAATAATTGTAAATTATCCCTAGTGAGTATAACTAAGATCATCCCATAGATAATTTGAGGAGACTCATGAATGTAATAAATAATTTAGGTACAGGGGTCAGTCCTGTGGTAAATTTTCTGTTTCCCATCCATAGATCCAAGTTGCACTTGAATATGGACATGGATGACCTTTGTTTTATATGGATGGGGAGTCTGATCCAGTGCAGCAGTATCATCTGTAAGATAAAACTGTCCCCCAAACCATTCTGTTGATGTTGCAGAAGAGGTTTAGATCCCTAGACTGAGTATGTCTGATGACATTTTATTTGCTGATGTGCAATAAATCCATCAGTAAAGAGTTAAAGGATGCCTTTATGTCAGACACAGGTCACCTCTTAGTGATCTGTAGAATACTGAGTATAGTGACAGGACTTTAAGTCAATCACTACAGGACATATAGTTTAGGCCTTATATCCTTTTAGTGAGGCATCCCTGTGGATTTTCTAGTTTTTGCACATGTCTGGACAGATATATGCCAAAGGGGTTTTTATTTTCAATAATTGGCCTAATGAGGGATGAGTAAAGGGGGACAATGACATGCTTAGATCAACACACTGTCCCTTTATTTATAAGCTCTGCATTATAGAAAGACTTTCTTAAAATAATAGACACATGTTGGTTTAAAGTGAGGTCACTGTCCACATACGTTCCCAAATCCTGACCAATTAGGACAACTCTTGGGGTGTATTGCCAATGTGGTAGTTCACCAAGGAAGATGACTTCCCAAAGTAGATGATAATGCAGTAGCCATTTGAAATGTTGGGTCCTGCTAGAGGGAGTCCTGAAATATGGAGAATGAATGGCCGAAAGATCGGCCTTACATATACTAAGTCCAAGATGCCATTTCTCACAATATTCCCTTTTCTCTGAGGTATGGCAATCTCAGAGTTGGTATATATAAGTTCTGGGGGCAGGAAATGCCTCATCCCCTGCAAAAAGAAGTCTAAAGGTGAAGAGTGATTTTCAAAAGTCACTCTTCTACTGTGGTTTTGGTCTTTTTTCTTCTCGGCAGTCACATTTTGAGTGTTGACATTTCAGTAGGGAGTCCGATAATGTATGTTTGCCATTTAGTTGCAGTTCATGATTTTGGCACCAGTTATTTATTTGGGACAACTCTTCCTGTTGGATGGCTAAGTCATTTGAGGCTTCAATAACAGGTCTTGCTTGCAGTCATTTGCAAACTTAGTCAGCCACAGCCCTTTGCTACTGGCTTTTACTTCAGAGAAGTAGATGCTAAACAGAAGGGGGACTCCACTGGTGACTGGTCTCTCTTTGGAGGTAACTATTTTGATTTCCTGTGTCCAGTTGGAAATCCATCGAATGACATAGACATTTATTCCCAGTTTATTTAGCTTTTCTAATATGTCTGAGTGGGGGATTATGTCAAAAGCTTTGGCCAGGTTGAGGCATGTGGTTTGTATGTTTTTACCTTCATCAATTCCTTTGGTGATCTTTTCAAAACAATCTATCAGATTGAGTAAGCATGACCTGCCCTTGACAAATCCAAACTGAGACAGGTCTTGTGTTTGAAGGATTCGTATGTCTTTATTGATTTATGATAATTGTTTTCATGGCTTTATATATGGGACTGGTCAGACTTAGATGTCTGTAATTATCTGGTTCTGTGAAAGGTCCTCCCTTATGCAGTGCAATTACTGGAGTTGCTCTTCATTTGTTTGGTATAAAACCTGTATGGAGGCCAAGGTTGAACAGTGCTGTTAGAGGGGTGGCTGAATCATGTTTCAAGCAATTTAAGATGCATCCATGGATATTGTCAGGACCCATCGATGCAGTATTTTTAGGTCTTGATAGCACTTTTAGGATTTGGTCTTATGTGATTGTCAGAGGCAATCCAGTTTCAGATATTTTTTGAAGGATAGATGGAGGGGAGAGAGGACTAAAGTTAGAACTGAATTTATCAGCCAGTAGGTTTTATTATATCTTCGGCCTCAGTGTAGGTAACATTGTTCACATTCAGCTCAGCGCACTGCTGTGTTGTGCTTTTGCGATTATGAACATAACTAAAAATGCCTTGTGTTTGTCTTTAGCATGGGTAGCTATTTTAGCTTCAAACTTGGCTTTGGTGGATTTTATTAAGCTCCTGAGTTGTTTGTTTATTTCACTGATGAGGACTGTAGCATACTGGGAATTACTTTTTGACAAAATAATAATTGGCAAAACATAATTGTAATATACAACTGGTCTATAAGAGATGACTAAAAGGGAATTAAAGTCTTGGGATCTAGAGGAATTTCACTGGAATTTAGTTGCGCTATAAAGAGTGATGTGTAAACTACTATTGTGATAAGATTGTCAAAAGATAAGAAATGATGTTCAAGAGATGAATTATCAAAAATGAGTGCCTAGATCCCTCAATAAAGTGTCTGAATGGAGGAGTACATCACATGTATCATATGATATGAACATGCTTTGTTGACCAGAATAAACTAGTCAACATTTTTTCACATTTAGTCTGAGACTGTTTGTGCCAGATGTTAGCATAGTCTAACCTCTGTTGATGTAATTGTGTGTCAATGGTGAAACAAACAACAATATCCAAACTACAGTCATCCACATTATTTGATAACCATATGCCTGTAGTGCTGGTTTTGAAAGTGTGAGAAACAGATGCAAAATTGAAGAAGATCCAGCAGAGATCCTTGTGGTATACTTCTTTGCTTTCAGAAGTGTCACCTCTCATTCTAACCACATGGGTTCTGTTAGACAACCAGTTAGTTATTCTTCACACAACATATAGATTTATACTGGGATTTACAATTATGTCTATAATACCTGCATGGATGCTAGTGTTAAAAGGCTTTGCTCAAGTCCAGATATTCTGTATTTACTATATGACAGCTACCGTCCGTTTGAATGCATTTTTCAAATAAATTATTGAGATTAAGAAGACAGGATCTTCCTCTGACAAAGTCAAATTCATGAAAATCCAGTTCTGAGAGATTTCCTATATCAGATTAGTGAGGCCTGAGATAATACACTCCATAGGTGTACATCTATGATTAATGAAGCCAATGCATCTTTAAGTACTAGGACTTGTGCTTCAGCCTTTGTTGTGTAACAGCATTAAAACGTCAGGAATGTAATAAGGGGAGAAGCTTATATTAAAGACATTAATTAGGTATTCATATAGGCCACATTTACTACTGATAATTAGGCAACCTGGTGTGTTGTGTCCATGAATGAGGTGCTCTTGTCCTTTGAGAGATCTGAAAGGAATTGCTTCATAGTAATCCTAGGAAGTGGTTGGGATTGTCAAATCTTTGGAATGGTTGTAACTGTGGGTTGAGTAAAATGTACAAATAATTTGTCAGCTAGAATGCTATATATTTTCTCTGGGATACAGTATGTATTACTATCGTGGACCAGCTGTGAATATTGCTGGCATTAATTGTTAATTTACTTGACACAGCGAAATAAAAAATTCTAGTTATTTTTAGATTCAGTGACCATTTAAGTGCATATTCAGACTTGAGCTTCAAACAGTATGTCAGCTCTTTGCTAGTTTGCTTGTATTTACTATTGAATTGGACCTCCCATAGTCATCAAGTCATTTCTTTATATTCATATAGAGCTTATTTATCTGGATATTCCTCCGTGGTGTTTCTTTGTTAACATCCCATTACACTGGGAACAGATACAGACAGCCTTATCCACGTCATTAATTAAGTAGGAGTGGAAGTAAGAAACATAGGTAGAAGCCTTAGCAAGTGGGTCTGTCAGAGAAGCAGTTCAGCAGAATTTATTCAGGTCAAGTAATTGAAGAATGTTTGCTTTTTAGAAGTCCATAAAGTCAGAAGGAACCTGCAAGGAAAATAGCAATAAACTGAAAAGTCACTGTGTTTTGATATGATTTAACAGGGAAAGATGATACACATGGAGATATGCAAGAAGAGGCTATATCTGTGAGGACATGGAGATATGCAAGAAGAGGCTATATCTGTGAGGACAAAATCAAGGGCATTTGGGACCCTAGTTGGATGATTAACTATTTGTACTAAAGAGTAAGTATTTTTAGTTTAAATGAATTGCTGGGAATGCCAACCATTAGCAGATGGAAGTTTGTCAATCAGTTGACAGCAAATCTACTGAATGCCTGTAGCTCAAAAAAAATGCCAAAACGACTATAGTAAAACATCAAAGGTAATACGTTTTTTTTTTTTTTTCATTTTTTTTTCGGGGTGCAACCCCCCCATACCTACTCATGTGGAGGGACACCCCATGATCTTATATGTATATATCTTCTCTGAGGCAGTACAACAATGAAGAAAAGGTAAAAACTTAATTGTCAGCAAAAGTTGTTTTAGCAGCTTTTCTTCATTCTACTGTTACTTGGTAGATTTGTTGTCAATACACTGAGTTTAGCTCAGCAAGTATATTAAAGGGTTGTCAGACATCCTTATTTGAGTGGGACTGTCCTGAGATCAGCAGTCCAATCCTGAGTCTTGCACTTCCTGTTCAAATCCTGGTAAAACAGCCCCTGCTTTGTGATTTTTGATTGGCGCATATACCGTCTTACAGGCTAATCATAAATCGCAAAGCAGAGCCACTTTAGTTTAATGCAGAACAGCAGGACAGCAGGCAGTTCTGCATGGAAGACCAGACTTTTTTTTTTTTTTTTTGGACCGTGGACCTTTATTTATTTATTTTTTGTCCCTACCTGGCCATTTAGAAATCTGGCAACCCTGATTTATTGCCAGTTCGATGCTGTCCCAAATATAGATGCACTGGTTGGGTTTAATAGTGTGTTTTGACCCAGGTATTAAGATCGGGTTATAGACTTCTTAGTCAATAACATTAAAATCCATATCAGTTCCTGAATCCTACAGCCTACATACTCTTTATCCCAGAACCCTAAAATATAATTTTACGAAGTCAAAATAACAGAATTCATCTCAGTTGCAAAAACATTTCTTCTGGTTCCTGTCAAATGTCCCTCAGGCTCTTGCAAGTCCAAAAATATGTATGCATTCAGCAAGTTCCCAACTGTTACAATGCCAGCACTCAAGAGACACTGCTAAAAACATTCTTTCTAACTGCAATGGTATATAAAAGTACTTGTGCAAGCACAACTATACAAAATTCTAAACTTTATTGATCTCAGGGCTCTTCCTGGTAATAACTGTATCTCTCTCAAAGCCATTTTGCCTATTTCCTCATTCAGAAAGTTTACCCATTCCACATACATCCTATTGCCTGTTTCCACACATCCCTCTTGCAGTACTCTTACCCCCTACAAAACCACACTGATTTAAACAAATCAATGTATTAACTAATTTTTAGCCAGTTGGCTGTAACAGCCATAAAGACCTTATAATTATTAACTAAAATGTTATTGGGTCCATATGACTCCACTAACCTGGGATCTTTTCCACTTTTGTGAATAAGCAAAATTACCCCATTCTTCCATGTTGAAGGTATCTGCTTGGCAAGTACAATGTTCAGTAAACATATCCATACTGTTAACAGTCTCTTACTTTCTAATCCCAAGACATCTAGAAGGATTCTATAATATCCCAAAGATTTATTTCCTTTTTGTTGTGGAATTACATCCTACCTTTCCTCATCCATCACATATTGCACATACCTTTCTTCTAGATGCCTAGCAATCTCCAGTAAGAGAGGATTATCCACAGATTTGCCCAGCTTATCCATCTCTACTTCATGCATCTGCTCTACCTAATATAATCTGCATAACAATTACCTAACCACTCTACTATTTTCCTGAGACGGTTTTCTTGTTGCTGATCTTACCCATGTTATACTAGTGGGACCATGCTCTCCATTCTCTCTAATTCCTCTGATGTTGATAAATCCCTTTTCTTATGCAGTTCTCTTATATTCCTCCACTTTTGCAGGCTCTCTAATCTATACAGGTCATTCTGCACATTCATACTTCAACTGGCATTCACTTTAGAAATCTGTCTTGAACTACTCCTACCCCTGTGTAGTCATCTCCTTAAATTTGCCAACAGTTGAGATAATTTCCCTTTTACCGTTGCTCTAAAATATTTATTCTTAATTATTTTTAATGGAACCATGCAATGCTTTTCTCCCAACTTGTTCCCTTCTACACTTACACTAAGCATCACACATGCAAAATCTGATTCTGAATAGAGTAAGGGATCTACTTCCATAGCAGCCACCATGTTTCTATGCTCTTCCACAATAAATACTTTATCTACCCTATATCATCTTTTCCATTTTGAGCTGAAGTATATGAAACCTTTTTCCCCATTTGTGAGGCAATCAACCATGCATCCAACAGACCCAATCATTGTAACAGATTATCAATGTCTTCCTCTTTCTTCACCCATCTTCTGTCTCTAACTGCAGCACCTATCTCACTAGCATGAAAAACTGGGTTTCACTCTCCTACCAGAAATAAAATGCCCTCATAGAAACTAGGACTCTCAGCTATTCCTCAAAACTCAGTCTTAGGACCACTACTTTTCTTATTATTCATTAATGACCTCACTGAAGTCTTACCCTTACTGGATGTTACATTATATGCAGATGACCTCCTAAAAGCAAATACATCCTTACCTCACTTAGAAAACTGACATCAACAATCCTTCACAAAGCTATGGCAGTGGGCTTCAGGTAATAAGCTAATGATAAACCATAACAATACAAATGATACGCTATTTCCATCCCTGGATAAAACACAACATCTAGCTGATAAAAACAATATTAGTCCTGTGGTTTCTGCATACAAATACTAAGAAATACTTTTGATTTATTCCTAAGCTTCACTACACACACACACACACACAAACACTGACATTATAGTTAATAAAGTACTTTATCAACTAAAACTATGTTATAAAATTACACATCTACTCTCTCTATCCCTGCCAAAGTTGTTGTTCTGTATCACACACTCACACAAAAACTCACACCTATGGTCAGTTCAGAGTGTCCAGTCAACCTACTGCATGTCTTTAGAATGTGGGAGGAAACCAGAACACCCAGAGGATACACATGTGAACATAGGAAGTACATGCAGAGTCTGCACAGAAAGCACCCCAGCCAAGAACTGAACCAGGGAACCTCTTGCTGTGAGGTGACGATGCTTTCTGCTTTGCCACTGTATACCCTATGTTCAAAGAATATTTAAATGATTTTAAACATGCTATACCTGATAATTTAAAATGGCGTGTAAATGTTTTAAAAGCACTGTTCAAACAAACATACCATACCATTATAAGCCTGCTCATAGCCTACCTGCTAAACACAAATGCATGCTGTGATGGCAAATGTAGTTGTACATATTGCATTCATCAATCCACAACCCCTTTTTCTCATTTTTGCACATGGGGTCAGGATGTCATTTCAACAGTGACAATCATCTAGAGCTAAAGTTTACACTGTCGGGTGGCTTCCCTGATGTGGTAGTTCTTCCACACCACATACTCACACCTACAGCCAATTTAGAATGTCTAGTGCACCTATTGCATGTCGGTGGAATGTGGGAGGAAACTTGGACACTAAAGGAAACCCACATGAACAAATGGAGGACATGCAGACTCCACACAGAAAGCACCCCCATTGAGAATCGAACTATGAGGTGACAACACTATCTACTGTGCTGCCCACTTGTATATATTGCATATAATCTGCAAAATGCTGTATATGACCAATATCACAAATATGTAGGGCTCCTACTCTGTATTAAATGAATCCCTCTTCACTATGTATAACAACATCTTCAAAGATTTTGTACTATATATAATAACTTGTTTTTCATGAATATCTCAATTTTGTTTTCTTAGTTATTCTTTTCTTCTGGTTTATTCCTGAAAAACATCTTGTGACCAAACTACATACAAGATTAAAAATAATAGATATATAGCTAGATAGACAGACAGATAAACCAGTCACTTTTAAGACGCATTCTTTTATCTTCTCCTGCCTCATCATCAGGATGTATATATAAGCAGCTGCTATCTTATTACCTTTATATTGCCCTTTCCAAGCATGGAGCCATCCTCCCTCATCTTGCAAAACTGCCCCCATGTTAAATAGATTTACAAAATAACACTGCTACTCCTTTCCATCTGCCTCCCCAATATGCAAAACTCTCAGAAACCATATATTCTCTTACAAGCCACCATGCAATGCAGTTAAATCAGCAGCTAATCATTCAGCCACATTTAAGAAATTGTATTTCCTCATTTGGCAATTCAGCTCCCTAACATTCCATAAAGGACCCTTCTGCTGAACCACAAATAACTCCCTCTCCTATTCCTGGAACTTTGCCCTAAAGGTTTGATTAGCTGCCTATACACACATCTTTGTATATTTCCTGCCACATTACCAACAGTCACATCTTGAACATTAGATCGACCTTCCACTATTAAGAGTTGGTGTTTTGAGTAGTCATTTCTAAACTCAGCATACTAAAATACTTTAGTTATAAGGTGAGACAACATTAAGAACAGTCTGCTTTATAAAATAAAGAGGATCTCCCACCCTCACAATAAAAATCACCATTTCATCCATTTTATAATTGCTGTTTCTCAGATCTCTTTTCATCAGCATAAATGAAGACCTGCAATGAAAAATATAAAACGCCAATAGGTTCTCATGACAACCCATAATACCAACCCCCATCTAAACTATTTATAGTTAAAACATTCAAGGTGGCATCTTTTGCCCTCCTTAGGACACAGGTCAACTTTCTCTTCTTCATCCACTTTCTGAATATTAGCTCACTCTGCCACAAAAGGCAGTCATGCCTCTCAACTCACTCTCCCACATACCACCAATCCAGTAATATTACACTTACCTGATATAATTACCAAACCATAAATTGCTCTTTTAAACAATTCTATAGAATGATTTACATAAACACTAATTGCCACCCTTTACCATAATGAACTTGTAACCTTACAGTATTCCTATAAAATAAGATGAAGGTACATTCACATCACTTGTGACATAGGCAGCATTTACATTCATATAAAAGTAATTACACTATAATTAACATAACAGACATTTTACTTTACATATATTGTTAAATATTATATAACCTGGGCAACATTCCATAAATAATTCAATTCCTACCTTTTTTTCTTAACAATAAACATCTTTATTAAACCATCACTTGCTACATATGCAATGGGTCTATATTAGAACACCGAAGTTTTAAAACTTCGAATGTTCTAATATCGACCCCTATTCAGCGAATGCTTAAAATATCGAACATGCAGAACAGCAAATTTTTTCCCAGGGAAAAAATTTGCTGTTCCGAAACACATATACACAACACAAGTACACCAAAAAAAACAGCAATCCACACACATACACTTAAAATCCTACATCTAACCCTACACTAAATTGTACATACACTACTATCTATCCACTTACCTTAACCCAAACCCTAACCCTAAGGTCTGTCACTATCGCACACTCACCTCACATGCACCCTAACCCTAACTCACCTACGCCATCCTAACCCTAAAGTCTGTCACTATCGCACACTCACCTGAACCCGACCCGTAACTTTCCATCACAGTGCTGAAAATAGCAAAGCCACTGAAACGGCCAACCAAATTTTTTCCCTAGGAATAAATTTGGTGTTCTGCAGCTTTGCTATTTTCAGCGTTCACTGAATAGGAGTCGATATTAGAACATTCGAAGTTTCAAAACGTCGATGTTCTAATATAGACCCATATGCAATCATACATTTATATAAATCAAAACAAACAACACAGACATAATCCTAGGTGCAAGTATTTTACATCACAAACCATACTGACACACTCCCAGTTGCAAACATTATACATCATTTATAATCTACCCAATCTTTTTCACTCAGACATTACATAGCTCATTTAAGTTCCATTCCTCCCATGTGTGTATTGTTCCCTCAATTCCCATTTTTTTCATATGTAGTTTGCTCTTACCCTTTTCGAAAGATCTCAGTTCCAGTTGTTTTATCTCTGTTACGATATTCATTACTTCCAGTATAGTTAGTTTAGATTTTGATTTCCATTTTCTAGTAATTGCTTTTTTGAATGTCAACCACCATTATTAGACACAGCAAGGCTTTACTAAGCCTAGGCAATTCTGATTCTGTATCATAGATCAGAAAAATAATCTCCCTCATCAGACCAATCTGTCCACCCAGCATCTCATCTCTGACAGTGCATTCCACTCGAGATGCTGGGTGGACAGATTGCTCTGATGAGGGAAATAATTTTTCTGATCTATGATACAGAATCAGAATTGCCTAGGCATAGTAAAGCCTTGCTGTGTCTAATAATGGTGGTTGTCATTCAAAAAAGCAATTACTAGAAAATGGAAATCAAAATCTAAACTAACGATACTGGAAGTAATGAATATCGTAACAGAGATAAAACAACCAGAACTGAGATCTTTAGAAAACAGTAGGAGCAAACTACATATGAAAAATGTCCACCAATTCACCTCACTCCCAGGAAATATGTTCCCAATTACCTCTTTCTTCCCAGCCACACCTCCAACAGTCACTATCTGCCTGAGGAAAAATTATCTGGAGTCTATCTACTTGGGGTATAGAAATATCTATGCAAACATTTCCAGGCACAAATCCTAACTCTTCTAGATTGTGTTGCATACTTGGTAGACATAAACATGTCCTCCCATTGTTTCTTTGTGAATTGCTTATCCAATCTCTCTTACCAATTCTTTTTAACCTCCTCTGATTGATTCTTACAGTTATCATGCAATATTTTATATGCTGTCCTAATTATTCCTCTTTTAATGGCATCTTCTATTCTAGATTTGACTGAAAACTCTACCAGTGCTGGTATTTCATTTAGGACCTCCCCTATTTCTTTCTCTGATATCAATCCCTGATAGGTAAAGCAATCTCTAACCTGCAGTCCAAATAAATTCTATCATATTCCCTGTCTAGTTATGTGCTCCAAATACCTTGGTTCCTTTGTCAGTTTTCTCCAATAAATTCCAACCACCTCTTGCCTATTGTCTAGATCCCTAATTGCAGTCATCCAGGCATCCCTATTGGCAGAATCTGCTTTCTCCAATCCTACTTTGGCTCAGTTCTTAGAAAACTTTCTGTTGCTTTATGGATATAATATTCTGCATGATTATTGTTATTCTCCTTAAAGACCTACATGTAAAATTCCATTCTTGCCTTGTTTATTGAGCTTCCCCCTGTTTCATCATCATCATCCCTTTCCACTTTGAAATATAGTTTTCTCCTTGTGCTATGTATAGGAGTCTTTACTGTATAGCTCTGAAATACCCCTTCTAATTGGGTAAACCCAATCTGCCCTGTTCTACTGGAAGAATCAGTTTATCCCACTTGATTCTTACTGTCTTCCCCTCCCAGATAAAGTTGCCCAGCTCTTTATTAATTGTGGTCCACACATTCACCTCCGATTGATAAAAATATGCTTGATCTGTGTAGAAGAGTAAAAGGACTAAACATATTTTAACTGCTTGTCACATTGGAATAATTTTTAATCCATACTCCTAAATACTTAATTTTATCATGCCACCATAAATAAGGATATTCCTGAAACAATTTGTGTGTGAGTACATAATTTACCCCTATAGCCTTTGTTTTATCTTCATTAATTTTGTATCCCGAAAAGATATGAAACTTTCTCAAAATGTTCCACAACACTGTAATGTCTTTTTTCTGGTTTTGTCAGGTATAAAATAATAACATCTGCAACTAAAGCCAGCTTTTCTTGACTACCACACAAATGATATCCTTGAATTTCTGAGTACCTTATTTTCTTTGCCAATAGTTCTAAATATAATGCAAATAATAAAGGGGAAAGAGGACACCCCTCTTCCCTACTTTGGTGAGTTTGCAGCATCATTTGTCATCACTGTTTAACTATGCCTTCCGATTAGGAACTAATGCACAAGATCTACTTTTTCTTTTGGGATGTTATGCTTCCTGAATAAAGTAAAAAGACTTGTTTGGTGTGTAGTTTTCACCTTAAGAACTTGCTGTTCATCCTTCTCATCCTTCTACTGGTCACTATCCAACTGATGAGCATGAGAGTAAGCCAGTTGCTTACCCCACCACACACATAATCTTCACTTCCTCAATGCATGAAAGGATGTAATACCTTCTGGGAAAAGCACTTTCAGTGTAAATGGGTAACCTGATTTATAACTGTAACCTTTAACCTTACACTGTGTCTGTATCAGAATAAAGTCACCCTTCTCTTTCTGGTCACCTCTAAATAATCTTGGTCCACATACAATCTGGAGTCCCTGTTGGTTAGTTTAAGACCTGGAACCAAAAAATTTATATGACTTTTCTTTTTCTGAGTAAGTGGTTAATCACATTACAGTGGAGAATGCAGACTTTAATAAAAGTCTCAATGGAATCTGTATGGTGCCTAATGCAGAGTCCCTCTAATCACAACTACGCAGGTAAAAGCTGCACTCTCTAAAGCCAAAAACACAGCATCCATGGGACCAGACAACATCCCAGGCTGCATTTTACACGAACTTCAGAACAAACTGGCTCCCCACCTAAGCACCATGTTCAATCATAGTCTCACATCAGGCTTTGTCCCCATTGAATGGTGCACAGCAACAGTTATCCCACTTCACAAAGGGGGAGCCACCACTGATCCCGGGAACTATCACCATATTAGCCTGACGAGCATGGTCTGTAAGGCCATGGAACCTATCATCATGGAACTCATAAACAAAGACATTGGTAACCTCCAAACTCTAGACCTCACCCATTTCAGATTTGTGAAAGGCAGATTATGCCTCCTGAACCTGATTGACTTCTTTGAGGCAGTCACCAAAGCTGTAGACAAGGGTAAGGTGGTTCACACAGCCTATCTTGACCTCGGCAAGACTTTTGACAACATTCCCTATTCAGGAATTATGGCTAAACTCACTAAACTAAGTATAAATCCCTACATCACAAGATGAGTTGCCAGTGGCTCACTGACAGAACCCACACTGTAAAAGTTGCAGACTCCATATCTGACTTCAAACCAGTGACAAGTGGAGTATCACAGGGTTCAGTCGTGGGACCTCTCCTGTTTGGTATCTATTTCTCTAAAGTACAGGCTAACACAGAAGGCCTTTGGCTAATAAAGTTCGCAGATGACTGCAAACTAGAAGCCATAGTTGAGTCCTCAAATGATGTGGACATTCTACAGAAGGGATGCACTGAGACAGATGCCTAGTGTCAGAGCCATGGCCTCAAGCTCAATGCCAAAAAGTGCATTGTCATCCAGTTTGGTAAAAACTCTGTACCCATGAACTACCACATAGGCGGCAGTCTACTTAACGACAAAAGTGTGATAAGAGACCTGGAGACCCAGGTGGACAGTAGTCTCTCCTTTGATAATCACATTGCCACAGTAGTGAGGAACTCCTTCTACATGGCACACCTTATCACAAAAGGGTTCTCATCTAGGAAAAAAGAGGTCATTGTTCCCCTCTACTTGACACTCATTAGACCCATTATAGAGTACAATGCCCATTTTGGAATGTACCTCACAAGACATCTGCAGCAGCTGGAAAGGCCACAGAAGTACCTCACAAAGAGGATTACTGGCCTCAAACAGATGCCCTACACTGACCGTCTCAAAAAAACTCTAGCTTTACTCCATAGCATATCGACTACTCTAAGGTGAACTCTGCCTAACATATAAAGCTTTGTCAAACCCAGAGCTGTTGGACATGTTACACCTAAAGAAATTCCAATCCTTCCGAGCTACATGCTGTAGGGACCTAAACCTTGTCACCACAATAAACAGAACATGCTGGAGGGATAGATTCCTGTCCTAGAGACTTCCCATACTCTACAACAAGCTACCCATCTATGTCAAGCAAAGTTCCTCATTAGCACTCTTCAAGAAAAATCTTGATAAGTGGAAGGGAAATAGGAAATACACCCCGGGGATAACTTGGGTAGCTCTGCTGGACAGGGGCACAGGAAAATAACTTTCTTGGGTGGCATAAGCCAGGGAACCTTGTTGGCTAGGCTTACTTAGGCCCTTGGGCCGATAGCCTAGTACCTACCTATGAACCTATGTGCCTTTTCCAGCTGGACTTCCTCACTGGACATTGTATCTGTTGAGAAAGCTGAGCAGCAATAAACCCATAGAAAACCTTCTTTCCACTTTCTCTGGACTATACTAATGGAAATATTTTTTTTTCTGGGAATTCTATCCTTCTGGTCAATAGCAAACACCCAAACAAATCAAATTTATCATCAGATTTTGCTGCTCTAACCCTCAGCTCCTATTTCTGCTGGATTAAGCTCTGAAACAGGCTGTAGTGTTCAGTTACAACCTCCAACACCTCCCCCAGTGTTTTATCTTTTTCTTTGATGTGTTCCTCAATCCTTTCATCAGTTTCATCTAGTTCAAGGAAAACATCCCACAACATAATTGTTCCAGCTTTGGGCTGTTCCCTCTAATACTGGCATTTCCAAGGGGACAATTCTTTTGTCTCTTTCACTATTTTTATCTTCCCTCTTCTCTTCAATAATACTATTACTATTTAACCTGCAATGGATTCTTTTTTTACTTGGTCTAAAAGCATATTATTTACATAGCTTAGGATTTGTACTTATTGGGGAAGATAGAAAAGACGAAAAGTAGTGGAGGCCCATAGGATATATACAAATGACTACTTAAAGACATGCCAGTGTTTCAGCTACATGGTTTCTGAATGCTAATGACCTTTTTACTCTTTTAAGTACTGTAGTGAATCCACACCAATAATGTCAAGCCCCATTAACTGTACATTGCCATGTTTTGCTCCTTTTCTGAGCTCAATGTATAACAAAAGGATTAAGAGACCCTTGGCCTGAACTGTTACATTAAACGCTGCCTAAAATATTTTCCCTTTCTGTGTTTTAACGGAATCATCATTATCTAGTTATACAAAATCAAAGTCTCCATTGAAAGGTGTTATTAACAAAGCCATCACAGGGTCTGCAAGCAACATTTCACAATGTCGTGCCATCTCACCCACTCAGATGGATCACTCAGCCTTCTCAACTCGTGCACCCTCATTGAAGGTTTGCTTATAGACTACAACATACAAATACAGCAGTATGGAACTGCTTCTAGCTAAGGGAGTTTTTCTAACAGCCATATCATCAAATACCAATAAAATCAGGACTGAAATTTGTTTACTTAATGAAAATGATAAATCACTATTAAATTACTTAGCTATGGAAAATCTACAGGCAATCAAGATACTACATTTCATTAACTAATATCCCAATGCACAAAATGGTTAGGGACTGATATAAGAAGGACTCAAGGAAATTTTCAAAGGTACCAGAAAGTTAAAAAATAATTCTTGCTATATCATATATAGGGGATATTCAGAAACACATCATAGTGCACAATCCTTTTTCTAGGAGAATTGTGCTGCATGCTGTGAGGGAGCATTTCAATGACTTGACATAGCACTACAGCAATATATTGCTATCTTAGATAACTCTGCTTGCAGCGGATAATGTATTCAAGTAACTCTATAGTAACTTTTCAAAGTTAATGTATACAAGTAACTCTATAGTAACTTTTCAAATGTAATGTATTCAAGTAACTCTATAGTAACTTTTCAAAGTTAAAAAGTTAATGTATACAAGTAACTCTATAGTAACTTTCCAAAGGTAATGTATTCAAATAACTCTATAGCAATTTTTCAGACATTTTAATTAAGGGACAAATTTATGACACAGGTCTATAGTTTTAGGAACAGAGGTAGGTAAGGAAATTATGTCTGAGTGCTTAAATGGCATAGATAATATCATAAAATAATGAAATTATATATAGAACTGGTTTAGCAATTTTAGGTACTGCAGATCCTAAGAAATAAAGGATGAAATATATTAAATCTGGCAGCTGAAGATCTATTTGGTTTGTTTTTTGAAGAGATTTAGCATCCTTGACTGATATTTTCTTAAATTAAAAGGTGGAAAAGTAGGCTGGAGGGTACAGCTCTAAGGAAGTTTCCTCATTTATGATTGCAGAGTGACAGGCTGAGCATGAAATTTATTTATTATTTCCACTGAGGTACTGACAAAGTGTTTATAGATCTTGGGGATGTCTGAATTATGATTATTAGTAGTCAGAGCTAATATAAATGGAATCAGTAATTGCATTGTTCTTGGCTATCCTTCTTCAGCTGCATTATTGGCTATTCCAGTCTTCTTCCAGCAATCCAGGTATTTTTGGTGTACTTTTCCATTGAGTGTGGCCTTGTTTCCAGTGTTTCTGCACATTGTCTCTAATTTACATTTGATATTTAATGTCAAAATTAACCAGGGCATTTTTGACCCCTCAGTTTTCTACCAACTAGTGTGCAAGCACTGCCCACAGAGCTGGAAACCAAATACTCCTGACATTAATTTTTATTCTCACCGCTACCATCTAATCAATAAAAAAGGGCCTGTTGCCATGGATATGAACTGTCTCACTATCTCCGTTATCAGCTTGGTGGATATGGGCATCCTCAAGCAATGTAGAAATTGCCTCATGCTTACTGATAACCAGCTAATTTTTAAACTGATAAGGTATGTGAGAGCTATATTTACACAATATTACTGGAGACAACACACTCACATGAATGCACTCCTAATGTCAGTCATGTTGTCAGTAGTACACATGCTGCACCCATCAAACACAGCACAAACCAGACACACAGACCCATAAATGCTATGGCACCTAAATGTATCCTTCCTAAACCCCAAAGACCTCATCGATGAAGCACACATAAAATACTCACAGCAGCCCTGAATGTAGTCTTTCAAAACTCACATCAACATATACAGCCACATCTCATTGAGCCTCTACTTCTAAGCCCATAAGGCAAGCCACCATGCAATCCAACATTCTGGTTATTTAAAGACTCAGTTGTGAGACACATTGATGTCCCTATCACAAGGCTGAGTAAGGAGGTGGGAGGTTGACATAATGGTTAAGGTGTTTACCTTAAAGACATAAGGTGCAGGGTTTGTTTCTCACATGGAGCAATTGGCTAGGCTTAAAATGCCCCACAAGGGCACTTAGCCTAGTACTAATCTATGAACCTATGAGAAAGTAGTGGTCAGCTGCTTATCCAGGGTCATGATCCACCAAAATACACATGCACTCAGGTCACTGGACCACAAGTACCAATCTGTGTGGGTGTAAATGACCTGAGACATACCTCCCTAGACTATACAAAGAGAGACATGAAATCAAACTAAGAAAATTTAAAGGTGTTATTTCTCAGTGCTAGGAGTCAACCAAAAACTCCACTCCCCACAAACTCTCCACACCCTAGAGAATGTTGACATCTGTGCAGTCACTGAGACATGGTTTAAAGCCATGGAGAGTACACCAGCAGTACAAGGCTATATTGCCTCCCACACATTTAGACAAGCTACTGTAAATACAGGGACTAAAGATTGAGGTGTTGCTATTTACATCAAAGATAAAGGTATCTCAATGCTGGTCAAACTGGGCAATGCACTTGAGCTACTGTACATTAAAATCACCATAAGCAAAATCTTATCCCACTTTCTTGCAACCTTAACGTCCCCCTCTATGATCCACGAAATCAATAACATGTATATAAGCTTACTGGAAACACTCACCATCTAACCAAATATCATATTCATGGTCGACTTTAATTACCCCATTATTAACTGGAAATCATATACAACACCAAACATGCTGGCACAGAGATTCCTGGATTTTGCAAACCCAAATGCTCTGGACCAGATTGTCAATATGCCAACCAGCGGCCCAAACATACCAGATCTGGTCCTCACTAATATGGGAGAGTGCTATATACACCTTAGTGTGATGTCCCCTCTGGTAAAGTCAGACCACAAAATTGTCAACTTTGAAGTAAAAATAAAACCTGGAACCTCAGCTAAACCTGGAATGTTCAGAAACTACTCTAAAGCTAACGTCCTACTATTAACTGATAACCTGGCAAAAATTCAAGCTGCCATAAACTCTGAGAACACCGCTGCCTACATGGAACTGTTCACAAAAATCCTATACAAGTATGTTAATAGCTGCATAGACGCAACTGTACCTACCAGAAATAAGCAAAGAATTAATAAAAAACACGCCACGCTGGTGGAATCACAACATCAATAGGATCTATACCAGAAGGAAGAAATTCTTTGCAAAAATTAGGAGTTATAGCACCCAGCAGGATAAAATCACTCTCTCAAATCTAAACAAACAACTCAGAGGAAAAATAAAGTCTACCAAATCCAAATTTGAGATAACTCTGGCCTCTCAGGCCAAGGGTAACCACAAGGCATTCTTTAGCTATGTCCATAACCTCAAAGGAAATACACAATTGTGTACACTGCTCATTGTTTCTGAGCCAAAAGATATAGCAAACTGACTAGCTGGCAAACTCATTTCGAACTTCTCTCCCTTCAGGGAATACCTTCAAATATAACTTTCCCTAATATCACTAAAGAACAGGTCTTCAGTGCTCTCTCTAAGGCCAAGAACACTGCAGTAATGGGGCCAAACAATATCCTATGATGCCTTCTAAACAGCATGAACCATGCCCTCTGGAATCGCTGTTTAACCGTAGCTTCCAAATAGGATTCATACCTAATGACAAAGGAAACCTTCAGGCACTGGACCCAATCTAATTTGGTTTTGTCAAGGGCAGGTCATGCCTGCTAAACCTGATGGACTTTCTTGTCACCAACCACCAAAGCATGGGACAATGGCAAAAACCTGCTACTCCACCCCCTTGACCTGGCCAGAAATACAAACTCTCACTGAGGGCATTGTTGACAAGAGGTTGGTATAAACCCTTACTTGACCTGGTGATATCAGATATCAGCTTCTGCCAGACAGGACCCAGAAAGTTATAACTGGTGAGTCCACCTCTACGAACAGGCCAGTCACAAGTGGAATCCCTCAGGGAAGGAATCCTTTTGACACTCCTTTTGGCATTTCAGTCTGACGCCAAGGGCCTCTGTCAGAGCATATATTGCACCATATTTGCAGATATTTGTTGCAAACTGGCATCATGTGCATCCTCAACCAATACTAATGTTCTCTATTAAGTGCTGACAGACAAAATAGCTTCGACAGAAGAGCCATGGACTAAATCCAATGCCAGGAAATGCATAATGTGAATGTCTACAGATGTATACCCCACCCTGATGGAACTGCTGCATAACTGCAAAACAAACAGTATAAGAATTATCTATTATAAAGACTTAAAACCTTGCTTGTGAGATAAATAGGACCTGTTAAGAGAATCAGGTATGTATTCCAGAGACTACTTATCAAGGATATTAAAATTCAGTAAAGTAGACAATACTAATTTAGGGCCAGTCTGACAATATAAAGGAGACAGTCAATAGCTCTAGTAGCCCTTTTAAGTCATCCCATTTGTTTTCAGAAAGAGGTCTACCTATAGCTGGGTATAGGTGTTTTTTTCTGAGTTCTAAATGATAATGATGGCATAAAAGGGAAGTGGTCATGTAGGCTGTTAGAAAGAACTCACACAAGTGCACCTATCTTTTATGCTGATTATTATAAGATCAGATGTTAAGCTGTGAGTGTGATGAGGTCTAGTTGGTTGACTTAGTAATTGCTCCAAACCAAACTGCTGGCACACCTTGCTAACTTGGTCAATATCATAGTCAATAACTTTCATACTGAAATTTAATAAGACCATTGTGATATTTTGTATACCATTAAGGAACATTCCCAACAGCAAATTTTGTATTAAGACAGACTGGCAGGGTGAGTTATATAGCCTCTGGCAATATGTAAATGAGTGTGCATACCAAGTCTAATATAGTCAGTAACCTAAACAGGACTTCTCTCTTTAGCTTTGTCTTTTGTGATGTTGAGAATGACCAAAGATTTGTGATTTGTGCACTTCTTCTTTCTTTTGTTTACTTCCAGGACTTCTGCATTCCACCACTAATTTTCTTATGTACCTTGTTTCCATACCTGTCTCAGCCATATATCTGCTCTGTAGTCCTCACACATGCTGTTTTGAGGCACTGCCATTCTTCTTCAACTCCAGCTACTTCTTCCTGTTCTTGGGATGCTAGAACCCTGAGTAATTCCTTGAACTGTTGCACTTTCTCTCCAGTCAACTTCCACGTCTTCAGCCTAGTTTCTGTTGACCTTAGAGCATTCTCTGACCACTGCTTTCAGCTGATTGTGGCAACCAGTGATTTATGCTGTGGGCCAACTGTTTCACTGGAGATGACTTTGCAATCACTGATCCTACCCAACTGCACTTTTCTTATTAGGCAGAATTCTACCTGAGTTGCATATCGGCCTCTCTTGTATGTGATCTTGTGACTGTCTCTCTCTTTCTAAACCATGTGTTGGCTACTATTAAGTAATTTGCCATACAAAAGTCTAGAATGGACTCTCCTACTTTATTCCTGTTGCCCCACCCAAGTGGACTCAGGCAGTCCTCATATCCTGTTCTGTTTGTCCCAACATTTATTTATTTATTTTACATTTGTTTACCAGGAAAGTCCGACTGGGCAGAGCCTAGTTTCAGCGGAGGGCCAGGGAGAAAAGCTCCACAAAAAGTGACAGTACATGCAACATTAGTAACGGTAAATACAGCATGACGAACAATATATACAACATGAGTTACAGTTGATACAGCAAGTATAACAGTAGATACAATATCAGATATGAAACTTAATATAGTGATATTATTAACATAGAACCTATGAGTATTCATTTACATTGGTAAAGGGAAAATAAATTTAGGTTTAGCACACATTTAAGAATAAAAAGAAAAAAGAAAACTCATAATACAAATAAGATCATTGTCCAAGAGACATGCAAAGTCATCCATTTTTTTTTCAAATATATTCTTATTTGTTTTAAACTCTTATATCCATGACACAGCATTAACAAAATAAAAAATGCAATCATATTGAGGATTACAAAGTATGGACATTTTAAAGTATGACATCAGAGATTTGCACAAAAAGAAAACAAAGAAAAAGAATAACTATGTACATTATATACATATAATGCTGCAAAGAAATTAACTATAAGATATACCTTGCAATATCAAACAGTTGAAATCCCTACCATAGTAAAATCTATCATACGCATATCTATGTTATACCAATATACTATATGTAATGTTTCACTTAACTTTGGATACTAATTCTAAGTCATGCTAGTTTAGTCTTTTAATATATGGTCAAGAAGGAGACTCTAGTACTCTAAATAATATTGTTTCCTATTATAATTATTTGTAATTAATTTATGGGAAAATATATATTTCGTTGCCATGAGTTTGAACCTGGACCAAGACATTTGTGTTTGATCGAGCCAGTTCTGTGTGGTATATAGTTTAACTAGAGCAGAAGGTGTAACTAAAATATGTAACTTCCTTCTAGATAGAGTAAATATGCTAATATTAAGTATTGCAAATTCCCAAGAAAGAGCTGTTTTTCATAACCCATTTTTTCTAATTTTGCTCTAAGAGAACACCGTAATTTATGTGAATATTTACAGCTCCAGAATATGTGTAATAAATCAGCATTTGATGCTGAACAAGCTTGACACATCAGGGAAGTTTCAGGTTTATATTTAATTTAGTTGGGGTTATGTAAGTACCATTATTAATCATTAGTTGCATGTAAATACGTTGTTTAAATGGTGTGAGCTTAAAAGTATTTTTAATTTCTCAGAGTCATTTTTGGTTACGTTGGTCCAATATTTGGAGTATAGTAAAGATGATTGGTATATAATGTTAGTAATCAATTTATAAACATTTATCATTTTCCTTTTTAACAGCAAGAGTTTTAACAACATATCATATAATTTTACATCTTCTTTGCTAAACGCTGTGCATTTTTTTAAAGCGGGTATAAGTTCTGTTATTTGTCTTATTATTACCGTATAACACTTGCTAAGATTGTTAGTTCTGATTTCTTCAATGAGCCTCCCTCTATATTTTAGTGTGTCCCACAGATCCTAATATCTGATTTTTAGATAATTGTGTAAAGTGAGCATTTTCTTATTTGCCATAATGTTAGGATTGTGGTGTGTTGGTTAAAGCAAGGTTAGAGAGTTTCTTCAGGTTTATTTATTCCAGTAGTTTTTGAAATGCAATTATTTTTTTTTTAAGTAGGGCATGGAGTTTAATATGTTTAAAGCTTACTTTTTTAATAAAAGGAAGAGCTATCGGATTTATTTTTAGACTTTGAATGTGGTTATGCCATATTCTAATCCATGTTGGAGTCCAGTCTTCTCTTTTAGGTTCGAAGTCAGAAATTTGCACAATCCTACTGGAACATATAATGTCATAATACAGTTTAAAATCAGGAAGGCTGATTCCACCATTTTCTTTAGGATGGATTCATTTTTGGTAACTTATTCTGGTATAGTTAGGGTACCAAGGGAATTTGGATAGAGTCGTTGCTATGCTTCTGAAGATTTTTTGGGGGGGATTATTATATTTGTTGCATTAAACTGATATAATAATTTAGGAAGCATGTTCATTTTTATGATCGCTACTTTTGACAGAAAGGGTAGATTGATTTTACACCAATTTTTGAATATCCTTCTCTATGTTTGTCCAGGTCTGAAGTAAGTTACTTTGAAATGATGATTTAGAGTTATTAAGAAAATGTATACCCAGGTTTTTTAAACTATAATTTATTTTTGTATCTGTTTCTGGGAAATAGTTTTTTGTTATGACCAACTGGGTTTATAGTAAAGATAAGAGATTTTATTGAACTTATTTTATAGTTTGTGATCTTAGAGAATTTGTTTATAGTCAATATAATCTTGTTTATGTCCATGTTAGGAAGTTGGAAGTATATGTTCAGGTCATCTGCAAATGCAGTTAATTTTAATTTAGTATTTATTATTTTTGGTATATGATGTTTTTTTTTTTGTTTTAGATATAGGAAAATGGGTTCAATGTATAAGTTGAATAAGTATGGGGATAGGGGACATCCTTGTCTAGTTCCATTTAAGATTTTTATTGGCTTAGAAATGGATTTATTTAAATGGAGGGTCATGTGAGAAGTGTTATCTAGTAACTGGATCATTTCTGCATATTTCTTCATTATATTAAAGAAGAGCAATACCTTGAATAAACATTTTTAATTTGCCCTATAAAAGCTTTATTTGCATTTAGGACAACAGTGTACCTAGGATTTTTTTCTTGTTTAGCGATGAAAATTACAGTATCCAGTGTGAGAGTATGGTCCCACTTTTGTCTGTTGGTCATAAATGCTGACTGTTCTAGAGACATTATATAAGGTAAAGTTTTTTAACCTTTCTGCTAGTCTTTTGACTTTTCCCAGTTAGAGGTCACCACAGCGGAACTCTGGTCCGCTAATGATTGGCAGTGGATTTTTACTGTGCCGAGTTGCCAGCCCAACGGCCAACCTTCAAGGAAGGCACACCCATTCATGCACGCACCTACCTGCATGTCTTTATACATCACTTAACCATGGAGAGGACATGCAGACTCCACAAAGAAGGCACTCCAGCCAAGAATCGAAAGGGAGAACTTCTTGCCATGAGGCAACAACACTAACCGCTCCACCACCATGGCCATAAAGCCTTTCGGCTAGTAATGCTGCATAAATTTTAATGTCAAGATTAATAAAGGCTATTAATCTATAATTTAAAGGGTTTCTCTCATCCAATTTATCCTTTAATATAAAGATTTTTTTTTGAGTTATTTAAATATAAGTCAGTAATACCTCTTTTATGTAATTGTATATTTTTAAAAGGATTTTTGTTAATATCTGATCAAAAGATTTATAGAATTAATCTATAAAAATGTCTGGACTTGGGGACTTGACATTTTTAAGTTTATTAAGTATCATTAAGATTTCTAGGGTTGTAAAGGGAGCCTCCAGATTGTTTTGTTGTACGTCACTGATTTTCAGGAAAATTATGTAATTTAAGAACATTTTGCTTTCTAGCTCTGTAGGTAATACATCTTGCAGGCCATAGATTTGGGTATAAATATTTTCAAATATTTCAGTTATGTTTGCTGTATTATTGTTTGATTTTCCTAAGTAAGATATTTCAGAAATTAATGGAACCTTTAGAGTGATGTTTATTATCCCTGCTAGTACTGTAGATGGTGTTTGTGCCCATTCTGAATATTTGGCAAGTGCTCTTATTTCTGCTAGTGAATTCTGCTGTGCATGCAGATGGTATAATTCCTTTTGTAAGTTGTATATAATAGATTCAAGTTCCGGATTTTTGTTCTTTTGACACTGTTTCTATCTCATTAATTTTTCCTATTAGTTCTTTTTGTTTTGCTGATTTTTTATAAAAGTACACCTTTTGAATTAAACGCCATGATTCTGGCCTAATGGGCTGCTCATTGAATGTCATATAGTACATTAGTTTTGTGTAGGTTTTCACATAACTCTTCCAGAATATTTTTTATTTCTTGTCTTACATCTTTGTTTGTAATAAGTTTGGGTTTAAGGACCAATTTGATTTTGTTAGGTCTGCTTTTGCTGATTTTGACCAATTTAAATTGATAGTAATTTTTGAATGGTCTAAAAAAAATCTTGGTTCACTGGAGTATTGAATCTCTGATCTCTGAAAAGCTTCTGAAATTAGGAAACAATCTATTCTAGACCAAGATTTGTAAAACTGAGAGTAGTAGGTATAGTTATCTGTAAATATTGTAGTGTCTCAAAGCGGTAAGAATCAAAGAGGCTAAAATCAGATACCAGATCCTCTAGCACTAGTGATGCTTAACTACTGTATATTTTAGGTTTCCCTGTTCTGTCAGTCTTCTGATCCAAAACTAGATTCCAATCACCTCCCAGTAAATATAAATAATTTGGAAATTTATTTAGAATGTTATACATTTCTAATATGAAGTTTTGTGGTTTGTATATGGGCTGTAGTGATTTAAAAATAGCACTGGTTTGTTGAAAACAGAATTCTGGATTGTAAAATAACATCAGCTACCATCTGTGTCAGATTCATACTGAGTCTTTCATTTTTTTGCTTGTTTCTTTTCTCCATTCATCTTGCAACATGTATGTTTCTTGAATAAATATTGCATCTGCTTTAGATCTGAATGTTAAGTGCATAAAAGGGTTTCTTTTTGACCCAGAGTATTTCATTTTTTTGCTTGTTTCTTTTTTCCATTCATCTTGCAACATGTATGTTTCTTCCTGAATAAACATTGCATCTGCTTTAGATCTGAATGTTAAGTGCATAAAAGGGTTTCTTTTTGACCCAGAGACCATTCACATTCCATGAATGTATAGACCACATGTTATCAGAGTTCTTAAGAATATGATGACAGTTGTTTTATTAAGTTGCTTATTAATTGTAACTGTGAGACTTTTTGCCATAGATATGTGTTTTCTCCTGAGTTTGTAGCATTGAACCCTTTCAGTACTACCCCAATGCCTAACCGTTGAACCCACTTTGCTGAAAGGGAATATAACTTTGATGCAAAGAAAAACATTTCTAACTTAACAGGACTATTTACATAAAGCATAACTTCTCTAACTAGTTCTAAAATGCTTTGGTATTAACTTGTTTATACCAGCTTTAATGTATTCTAAGATCTGTAAATACTTACTATCACATTATCAATACTTCTAGCTCCTAAAAATTAATTTACACCAATTGTTGAGTTGTTTAGTGTATTTATGTTAACCCCTATTCAGGAGATATCAGTTTGTATTAGCTTGATGTAGACTCATTTCTATTTAATTATTCATACTGTTATAATTATGGGTATGTTTCGTTATAATATTAAATGTGGTGGCAGCTTTTCCACTTAATCAATCATAAGCATAATCTTTAGATTTAACAGAAGTGTGTACACTTAACCATATTTAGATCAACATCATTTATATATTTAACAATTAACAAAATACTGGTTCTTTTTAACAAATTGTAATCCATGACAGAACTCTTAACTAAATGATAAGGTTCAGGTAGTCCAGACTAATATTCATACTATTACCAGCCTTAACTACCTGCTTATTGAATGCCTTTTATATAGATGAAGTAAATGAAGTCTTGATCAGGTGTAGAAATAAATTGTAAATGAAGTTTATACAAGAACTTCCTCTATCGTTTTCTAACTTATATATTTATATCACAAGTTAAATAGTTGTGATAAATCAAAGCATACAGACACCCTCAGTGTTATGTAGGATTTCTCTTGCTTTTTCTGGTCACTTAATAATACTGAGCAACACTTATAATTCTCCAAATGAATGAGAGTCAGTCTAGTGGAAAGATTTATCCTACCTCAGTCAGATAACTATTGTCACATGTATAAATGAATGCAACAATAGACCTTTTGTTCTACATTTCACACAAGCAGTCATGTGTATTTGGTGAGCATGTATATTATTTTCCCTTTCTCTCTAATTTTGTATGTCAAGTTTGCAAGCATTTATTACAGAAACAAAAAATTATGAGAAAACTCACTCTAACAAATATTTGCAACAAGGTAAAAACAGTTTTTCATTTGTTCCTTTTTAATTATGCAAAAAGTAGAGACAAACAAAGTAAGAAAAATAAGATTGATCTTATCATTCACAAATATACAAAAAACTATCTGCAGGAACACTCTTTTCACTAAACTATTATCTCATGAGAGATGCTTGGCAAAGACTACCACAGTTTAGTTTGTTTCATAATTCTGCTAACTTCCTTGACAGATAAGTTTAACATCATCATCAGGTAAATTATCCTGAACTTATGGTACATTTAGAATTGTCACTTCCAGCCTGCCCTGTGAATGTGTTCCTTCTTCATCAACTAATATACTTAAGCTGCATTAAAAGATCCTCGATGTAGTAAACAACATCATAACTGTTTCAGAAAACTCACTTCTGACCCTATTGTCCATTATAAAAACTTACATGGCACTGCACCAAAGAGCTTAATAACACCAAGACGCTGTATCAGGCTAGCTCTATTAATCATCTTTTAAGTACTTACTTATTTGTCCAGAGTTCATTTGCTGTCTTCCATTCCCCGAACAGTTTTGAAGCACTTCCAGTGAAACGAATGTTGGCATGGAGAGGTACTATTTAATATTTATCTTTAATGATATAACATACTTGGATTTTTATGATCACTTTCTCAGCATATAATCAGTGTTTAATTTCCGGAATGTTGTTGAAGGCCTGAAGAAAGCTGACTTTGCCTCTTTGACTGAGGTTGTCTCATATTTTTGATCTTTGTATCAGAAAATAGGTGTAGTAGGATATTTCATTTGGAATTCAATTTTTTTCTCAATAAGGTATGCACAAAAAGGAGATAGTTGCTGCCTGTTTAACTTGATTTGTAGAGGGACGTCTTCAGCAAAAGAAATTTTGTGTCCATTCCAAGGGATATTCCTTTTTTTGTTTTGCTTACAGTAGTATTTTTTGTATGTCTTGGAAGTTAAGAAATTTCACATAGACTTGTCTAGGTTTGTCTGAGTCCTATGATTTACGAAGTGTTTGGTGTGCTCTTTCTATTATCATGCAATCGGCTGTTATTTCATTTTCTAATAATACATTTATAATCTGTTGAACTGTGCTTATTAACTGGGTGTGATCATACTTTTAGATATACCTCTAATTAATAAGTTATTTTTTCGACTCCAGGCTTCTAGGTCTATGATTTTTTCTTGAAGTTCTTTTATGGCCTTATCTTTTTCTTCTAAAACATCTTGGCATTGTTTGATTTTAAATTCATTGCCTTTTGCCCTAGATTCTGTTTCATCCAAACATGAAGGAATTTGACCAATTTTAGATCTGAAGTTAATTAATTGTTCTGAGAAATTCTGAACAGCCATTTGTAACAGTTGTAATGCCGATTTTAAGTCATCTAAGTTATAGGCTTGATCCGTCTTTGTTTTTACAGTTTGCTTTGGGATTTCATGCTGTTTAACAGTTCTTTGTCTTTTTACAATTATTTCTTTTTCAGGACTGGTTATTTGAGAAAACTTTGTTTTTAGTTCATAGTTCATAGGTTAGTACTAGGCTAACTGCCTTTGTGGGCCATTTTAAGCTTAGCCATGTACCCAATGTGAGTATCAAACCCTGTACGTGGGGCCTGTAAAGTAAACACCTTAACCATTATGCCAACCTCCCACCTATTTTTGTTTGGAGCTCCATATTCTCAAGATCTTTTGGCATTTTGAACTTTCCGATTTGTTTCTTACAGCCAGACTAGAGAGATAGTTATAGGCCCGAACATGTGAATAGAAGCTGTCACTGGTATTTTTATAGTCTTTACTTTATTGTATGGAGTATTTCACTTTGCTTGATATATGTATGGTTTTCACCAGCCTTAATCCACTATATGAGGAAGATACTTCCTGTTCTAACTTGGGTTTTTAGCAGATTATTTTTGAAAGGAGAGGAGCTGTCAGAATAAGTTGTTCACTGGACTTCCACCATCTTGAACGTCTCAAGTCACCCCTTATCAATACCAATTCATGTTGCCTTGCTTTATCTAGTTGGCCCTGCAACTACTGCATAAATGGACTCTTTTCCTCACTATCACAACCTTGCTGTGGGGTATAAGCTGAGATTAAGAATACTGCCCTATCATTACACTGGAGTCTGATTGCCATGAGTCTGTCATTAATTATGATGACATCCCTCACTGCCTTCTGAAGCCTCTCTCTCACCACAATTCCCACACCATTTCTCACTTGTTGTCCTCCCCTCCTGAGGAGTAGACTTTGAATCCCAAGCCAAGTGGCTTTGCTGCGCTTCCCCTCTATCTTGTCTCTTGGATACATAGGATGTCCAGCCCCCTTTGTACCATCATGTCATTCATTTCCAAGCTCCATCCTGTCAGTGAACCTATATTCTTAGTCCATGTTTGACAGGTTGATTGGTTTTACAACCAGCTTTTGCTCAACAGAGCTATTCCAAGTAAGCCAGGCTGTGCAACTGGATACCGGCCAGCCAGTAACTTATTGACCTGGGGCTGATGGGGTTTATGGCAGGCACACATTGCCCAATAGGGGCCCATACATCTCTCCCTCCATTAGCATGGGTACGTGACATAGGTCACAGTAGGCCGAGTCCTCAACCCACTTATCACCGGCAAATACCCGTGTCCATTTGATGGCATTAGTCAACATGACAGAATTACCTATAACCATATTTGACCAGCTGTGCTTAGTGTGCTAGTTCTTTAATGAGTTATAACTCAAAATGTTATAGTGGATGCATGATACTCTTTGTGGTAGCTCAACACAGTTTTGATTATATTTATAATAAACCATTTCTGGAAACTTATGTGTAGTTTTTTTTAAAAAACTACTAACAAAAGGAGCTAGAAAGAAAAAAAATTCACTGGCATAATGATGCTCGTCAACTACATGCTGCTCCTTGACTCTCAGGGACATTGCGCTACATGATACATGCATTTTCACTCATGGAGCTGGCATTTGTAAAGTAAGCTTCATTGTTACAGTCAAGGTTTTGTAAAGTGACAACATCTTCAGACTCTATCTGGAAATATAGCAAATACAACGAAGAACAAAGACCAGGAACCCAATGAATAAAATGTATTCCTCTCTGAGGTCTCAGCATACACTGCCTTCTTGGAGTACACAGTTACTTCACATCACACACTTGATTTATATGCACTGTTAAATAAGCAATTAAATAATAAAGTCATCAGGTAATACCATCAAACACTTAAAAATATTTAAAGTAATACATGCCAATTAAAATCAACATTCATACCCTTTGGAATCAAAGCATCAAACTTTAATATATACACTGCTTCTTTATAAAGAAGTTTATTCTTGCTGACACCCCCCCCCCACCAAAAAAAAACATACTCTACTTTTTCTAAAATTGTAGCTTGCAAACCACGAACAGAACTACCATGTGCTTGCAAAAAATGTTGTTCCACGGAACTCTGTTCCTTTTTATTTAATATATCACGAACATGTTCTAATAACGTTATTTTAAAAGCCCTTTTGGACTCACCCACATAAAACTTATTGCAGGGACATCTGAGGGCATAAATAATGCACTCAGTGTCACACCTATAATTCCCACAAACTTCAAATCTTCGACCATTTAAGAGTCCAAAATAAGGCACAATAAATTTACATGCATTACATTTGCCACATCCTACTGTCCCTTTTATTCTTAGTGACTCATGTAAGACCTCCTTGGGTCTCCAGAACCTAGATTTCACTAAAAAGCTCTTAATATTCCTACCCACTCTATATGAAGCAATAAATTTATTGGGCATCCATGAACTTCCAACCTTTAAATGTGATAACAGTTGCCACTGTGTTTGTACTATCTCATAAAGCCTATTGCTAAATCCACTATATGTGGTTACAAAATACATTTCACAACCACATTCAGTATTGTTATTTAATTTGGAAACTCCCTTCCATTTTCTATTGTTGTTTCCTATATATTCTTTATTAAATCCAGACCATGCCGTAGCAATTACATCTTCACCATAACCACGATTTCTGAACATCTCAAAAGTATAACCTATCTCCCTTATAAAATCTTGTTCATCGCTGCATAGTCTATAAAGACGTATGCATTCACCATAAGGTAAGGCATCAATCGTATGCCCAGAATGACAACTTGTTGCTTTCAAATAATATATATCCCCCTGAAATTTCCTATGTACTTTTGTAGTTAGTAACTAACATGCAACGCTGAACAAGATTTTAAATGGTCGAAGAATGGTTCCAGGTCTTTGTTCTTCATTGTATTTGGTCTATCTGGAAATATATTAATGTTCTAACTGTCGTGACATAAATTAATTAATTATATTAAGTTGTGTAAGTAAGCTTTCCATAACAGTACATGTTCAAATGATCACTACTGCAGTAGAATAAGCTATGTTGCTAGATTAATTTAGCTTGCTACATTTGGGTGGTAGAAGGTGAAGACTCCAGAAGTCCCTGGAGAATGGTCCATGCAAAGGTCTGATCTAGAGAAGGAATGCAACTACAGTGCCGTATAACAGTATGTACAGAGGACCAAGCTGTAGGTTTTAGAATACTTCTAGACTCTAACCCTTTCAAAAAAGCCATAGATGAAGCCAATACCCTGGTTTAGCAGACCTTTACCCAGCCTGGAATAGTTTTGTTGCAGTGGCTATCAGTGGCGTAGCTGGAGTTTGTACCACCTGGGCTGTTTCTGATTTTTCCACCCACCCATTACAAAGAAGTGGTCAAATGGCACCCCCATACAAAGCCCTCCCCCTTGCAGCCATTCCTGTGTCTCATTCCTTTGCTATTTCTCCCCATTTACCATGAATGCTGTAATGTGCATAGTGCTTTATGCTTTACTTCTACAATGATTATTTGGATTTCATTTAAAACTTATTTTAAATTGTATAGTATAAACACTGATAGACATCTGCTAAACAAAGCAATATAGTCTCACAATGAAAACAGACTTAGCATTAAAACTTATCTGTCCTTGAAACTCACATTCATTGAAACCCACATTCAAAGAAAATGCATCTGGCCAGTGGCAGATAAAGTTTACCTTTTGGCTGTTTTCAAATCATAGGCCCCTTGTAGATATATTTAGGACCATGAAAACATATATGTGTTCTTTGATTTCACCTTCATGATTGTATTAAATTATATTCCTTGTATAATGCAGCATACTTGTTAGAGCGTGTTTTAAATTTATTGTTTTGAACATTTATTCAGTAAAAAATTAAACAAAATGTATGAACTAATAATGACAAATCTGCCCAATTCAGAACATTTGCATCATAAAAGTCTACTCAAACTTATGTCATTACAGTCCAACAGTATCACTAAATATGCAACATCTCCGCAGAAGTAAATCATCTAAATAATTCCACATTAAAGAGATCTGTAACTAATGAAGAGGTTACTGCTAGCAAACAAATGTATTTCATTATTTCATCTAAAAATAAATTGCCTGTTGCCCTTGAAGAATAAATTGCCTATGTTTCATTAAAGAATAAGCTAGTAATATCGCAATAGGGAATGGATGGCAAACTGGTAACAGGTTCATAGTTACTAGGCATCTCCTCCAAAGGATGACATTCTCAGAACTGCATCATCCACTCCCTTTAAAGTACAACACAGTACAGTATCATCAATCCATATACATACTGTGGGAGTAGAACCCACATCCTTCTGCATCAAAAGCAAGTATACAACCTGTGGTGCTATTAGCAATGTAAACAGACTTGGCATAAGCAGCACTAAACTACTCTTCCCCTGAAGCTCTCAGCTCCTTGTAAAATCCAATTGACACTCAACTATCTCTCTCAACTTTGCAACACAAAAAAAATCTGGAAAAAGCCAAAATGTATTGGGTGGAGGACAAAGACCCAAAACCAGGGACACATTTTCAACATTGTTTGTATAATCTTAGAAAGTTGCTAGAATAAAATGTTTTGTGTTACCATGCATTTCCTGAAAGATAGGAAGCCTGAAAATTAAATGACTATCATTATTTAGTGAATTCAGTTCTCACTGTTTGCAAGAAAACCACAAATGTTAAGAGGAACAGATCAAATGTATAAGCTAAACATTCTGTGAAAATCTGGGCAGTTGAAAGCTATGGACTCGGCTCCTTGAATCCTAAACACGTGGTGGTATGGGTAGAGAATTCAGGTTCTTTCCCCTTGTACCCAAGGTACAGGGTTTGAGCCTGAGTAACAGTAACCACCAGGTATACCTAACTGGGACATTTTACACACACACACACACACACACACACACACACACACACACACACACACACACACACACAATTCAGTGGAGAAGAAGCAATCACACAAACAGTAAACTTCTATGGAGCAGCAATCACACAACCAGTAAACACACACACACTTCAGTGGAGAAGAACCAATCACAAAACCAGTAAACTTCCATGGAGCAGTAATCACACAACCAGTAAACTTCCATGGAGAAGCAATCACACAACCAGTAAACTTCAGTGAAGAAGTGATCACAAAATGTGCAGAAGAAAATTATAAACGCACACCAAAAAGCAGCAATAACCTAAATGTCCATACTTGAAGATGGTTGGTGAAGGAATTAAACAGCAAACTTCAGCAGCAGCAAATATCACTTAATTTAGTTGGTAAAGAAGCAATACCGCAAGTGGGAGGACAGAAAGAGGCAATTTCAAACAGTGCGGGTGAACAGGATGTCTGTGCGTACCCAACGCATGTAGAAATATGATGCTATGGGACCCAGTTCTTAAAGAAGAATGCCCTTAGTTTTGAAAGTAAATGTGACAGTCTAGTCCCAAAAGTGCTGCCTGGGGCAGACTGCCCCTCTCGCCTCCACCTAGCTATGCCACTGGTGACTACAAAACAAGGTAATCACTTTAGACAACCATTTGGAAATAATCTGTATTGACACAGGTTGTTTCTACTTCTACTTACCTAGACAGGAAAAGAACAGCAGATCCAAGGATATGAAAGACTCAGTTCTCTCACAATACTAGCTCAGTTGTCAGCGGGCATCCAAGGTATGGAGCATCCTTACTCTTTCATTTTTAAGATCAGTAAAGAAAATGGGGACATGGATAGTTTGGTTTAAAGTAAACTCACATACCTCTTTAGGCATAAAAGACAGATTAATTCTCAAAAAACCCTTTCTCTATGGAAAATGAGATAGGGTTGACTCACTGTAAGATCTTGCAACTCAGATACTCTTTTTGCAGAGAACAAAGCTATCATTAAAACTGTTTTCAATGTTAAAAACTTCAAGTCAGCCAGAGTAACTGGTTCCTATGAAACAAGTTTTAGCTTCTCTAACACAAAATTAAGATCCCAATAAGAGGCCACTCGTTTTCTTAGACGCCTTTTAAGAAAAGAAATTCAAAAATATTTTGACATGAGAAAGACTTGAAAGAAGAGGATCTATGGGCAAACATGCTGAAATGGCCAATAACTGAACTTTGATTTGGAAGTAAGAAAAGCAATGGAAAAAGTAACTCACATAAATATTGTAAAACCAGAGAACAGCTAGCCCTGAATGGGTACTGCTTATGCTGTTGTTGGCAACAACTAGAAAACCTTTTACATTTGTTAATATATTGTTTGCTAGTAGCAGGCTTTCTTGCTCCATTAGTATATATTGCACTTCCTCAATAAATAAGTACCTAAAAGGTATTAAGACCCCATCATCCAGGCAGTCATTTGAAGTTCATTGGGGTTCGGGTGTATCAAAAACTCTTAATATTGAGTGAGCAAATCCATTCCATGAGGAAACTTGTGGTAATTGCCCCTGCCATTCCCAAAAGAAGGGAAAACCACTGTTGCCTGGGCAAGAAAGGTAGTCACCATAAATATCTTGGGGGAATTCCTTTTGAATCTTCAGAAATACCTTGGATATCAGTGGAAAGGATGGAAAAGCTTACAGGAACATTCCTGTCAAAGAAAACAAAAAGGCATCTGTCTTCAAGGCCTTCTTGCATGGAGTCCTGGAGCAGAATATTTTCAGTTGATTATTTAGAGAGGAGGAAAACAGGTCTACTAGAGGAACTCCACACAGATGAATCAAATCTTGGAAAAACCCCTGACCTTTTTTGCATACGTGAGAGTCTGTCCTGCCCTTTTTAGCTTGTCTGCATATGATACTGATTTGATAGAATAAAGGATGCTTGTAGAGTGAGATTGTGCTGGAAGCTATATCCCAAGTTAACAGGGCTAGTCTGCACATGGGGAAAAACCTAATTCTCCCGCCCCCTTACTTGAAGATGTACCGAAGGACTGCTGCATTGTCTGAAACAACTTGAAGAGGTTCTGGGGACCAAAGGTGATTCAAAGAGTTGAGTGCCTTGATCAAGGCAAGCATCTGTTTCATATGTATGTGCTTGCATCTGTCCTAGGTATCCTATACACCTTCCCTTATTATCCCTGAAATGACTGCTTTGAAACAGGGATGGATGAGGGGAGACAAAAATGTACGGATATTTTCTGTTTCCAGCTAGTAAATATTCTATTGACAAAGCCCAGCAGGGATTTAAAAAGTCAAGGGATGCTGATGCTGTGACCAAAAAGACATCAAATACCATTGTATCTTTCTCATGTGGAGTCTTGCCAGGTTTATTATGAGAATCATAGATCCCACAAGACCCAAAATCCTGAGGTATTCTCTCACAGTGACCAAAGCCTGAGTGGAAAACCTTAGACATAGATCTAAATATAGGTCTATTTTCTCCTATGAAAGAAAAGCTCTTTGAACTGAAGTGTCCAGCTGATACCCCAGGAACACTATCCTGTGTGAAGGAGTCAAAAAGGACTTTTGAATGTTCTCTTGGAATCCCAGCTAGTGTAAGAGATCTTTCACTCAAGTGACAAATTCCTGACAGTTTGAAAAGCAAGTTATCTAAAATGGGGGAAAAAAAGAAAATGGATGTCCTGTAGCCAGCAGCTAACTATAACTGTAGCTAACCATCTAGTGAACACTCTTAGTGCAGTGGATAGTCCAAAGGGTAAACAGAGAACTGATAAAGTGATCCAGGCACACCTGAAGTTGGGATGAAAAGGAATGCGATGATAAGCATCTTTTAAATGTAGCATTAACAGTAAACTTGAATGAGGAAGAAGAGATAAAAGAGATAAACGATTGTGAAATGGCATCATTTTGAAGTTAGGCATCATCACAAACAAGTCTAAGAGGAAAGATCCACAATTGGTCTCCAAGTGTCTTCTTTCTTTGGCCCTAAAAAACATCCTTAAACAAAAACCTTTTATAAATTGGGAAGGAGGGACTGGTTCTGTCTCTCCTTGGAACAGCATATTAAACAAAAACCTTTTATAAATTGGGAAGGAGGGACTGGTTCTATCACTCCTTGGAACAGCATGTAATGAAGGACAGGCAAAAATAACAGTCTGGTCTAGTGGATAAGGAATAACACCCAGGCAAGGAGAAATATCCTCTAACTGACATCTATAATCTTGATGCATGATCTTTAGAACCCATTCATCTGAAACTATCTGTTGCCAATGAGGAAAATAGAGATTCAGACTTTCTGGAAGGAAAGTCTGAGTGCCAGACTGGGAGGGGGAAACAAAGTCCCTTGAATAGTCAAACTGACATGTTGAACTTGTTAACTTGTTGTTCCATGCTGGGGGCTCTTGAATTCTTTTTGGAACACCTTAGCCATTATGCCAAAATTGGATGAGGGGTTAGAGAATCCCTAGAAATAAAAAAGAGGGGGGCAGAAAATCTTAACAGATTCCCTGTTTTAACTTACCCCTTTCATTAAACTTTTCAGTCACCTCTGCAGCAAAGGAACAATAAGTGAATCTCTATCCAAAAGAGAAAATAAAATCTCATTATTCACATCCTCTTGATAGGTTCTGAGAATGCAGCCAGGCAAAGTTTCTCAAAATAGTACCAGATGCCTTAGCCCTTGAAGAATTATCAACTGAGTCATGCACATACTGTAAACAAACAGCAGGGATGAGCACAATAGAAGAAACTAAATAATTTAAATCAGATGTTTCCTGAAAAGAAGAAACTACACACCAAGCATCCCTCATACTTTTGCAATTAGTCAGAATAAACATTAAAATGCAAGCCCGACAGTTCAAAATTCTGAATCAAAGTTGCAGAAGTGTATTCTATTTTCCCTTGCCCATCAATAATCTTCCCATACTTATCAGAAAAAGTAGGATGGAAATTAACTATTTGTTTTGCAGCAGTAGGAATAAACAAAGCTATCACTGCTGGGTCAGGTTTGGGAAGGATGTATAAAAACTTAAAAAGGGTGAGAAACATTATACATTCTCTCTGCCCTTTTTAGGTGCAGCAGGTTGGCTATCAGGAAAATACAGGCTGAAACACATACAACCTCCAAAGGTTTTAAAACTGAAGTAAATTGTATAGGTTCAAGAAATTCCTTCTGTAGCAACTAGCAAAAATTTTCTAAGGAGCTGAGAAACTTCATGGTACTCCCACTGAAAACACAAGCATATTCTCAAAGAAAAAGGAACCCCAAAGGTTTGATCAGAAACTGAGCTCTCATCTGAGTCTAAATCAGAAAATTGAGGAGAAAACCTATACCTGTCCCTTCAAGACTCAGATGAAAGGACCTGCATCTGCCCTTCATTTTCCTGTCCAGATTCAGAATCTTGAGTCTTATTGGGAAAGCAGCTGTGCCTCTTACTTTTACCAGAAAGCAATACATAAGAAGGATCAAAGGCCTGCATAAAACCTTGAGCCAGACCCAGTAAATTACTCCTGTCAAGGACATTTAAGGTACAGGAATAGATACATGCTTAGTGTTCTGTTTCTTTTTTTGACAGAAAAACATGGGACCACCAGTGTTATAAACAGCAGCAGTAACTTCACCAGGGATTGGCACAACATTCTGACAAAACAGGAAACCCTTCTCTGGACCCTCTCCCAGGACCAGCTAAAGTGGCTTTCCCTTGCCCACTGAAGGTACCCTGACAGTCTCAGAGAACAGAAGACGAATGGTCTGAGGTGCAACAAATGGCCACAGCAAAGTCATTCACCTGTGGCTGTGGCAAACTGCTATCCTGCACTAGTGAGAAAGGCTGTTTGCTTAACTTTTCTATTTTGCGGCTGGAAGAAGGACTGACCTTGTGACTGACAGGTTGTTCCATGGTCAAGGCAAAAATGGAGCTTCTTTCACAAAGAAAACCAAATCAGGTAAAACTTTAAAGTCTTTAAAAGTCACTTTTTTCACACAAAAAGACAGTAAAAGGCACTTTAAAACACTTGCCAGACCCAAAAAGTAAAACAATCTCAATTTTTCCATAGAAAAAAAAAATTTTTTTAAATACTTTAAATAATTTTAAACTTACATGGAAAAAACACTTGCATTTAAAGGTTTTTTAGGGATTCCTGGTATCATACTGCCATCCCTGTCTGTCAGCAGCCTGACTGACACATTTTCCATAGTGATGAGAGTTGGCCAACCACTTCATTCCCGTACAAGGCAAGAGTTGACCGTCGAGAGTGGTGTCATCATATTTTCTTGGGTGCTGATCTTTTTTTTGTTATCCTTCTAAATCTCTCCCCTTGCCATGCCTGTGACTTCTGCAAAACATTTGCCTCATTAAGTACATATGAGCATCCATGCATGACTACCTCCAAATTCTTACGTGCATCATAAATGCAGGTGCAGTCACCATGGTCTTTCCAGTAAACTAACCACAGTTCCTTCACACAAGATGAATGAGATGAAACATGCTTATTTTTAAGCCCCCACCCACTCGCCTTCTGTACTAACCCCTGCTGTATCACTAGTTCATCTGAGGCAAAAGTCAGGGCTTTATCCCTCCATGATAATAAACTGGCAAGATGAACTTCATGGGATCCACACAACACATGAAAATTACAAACTTGAAGCCACAATCTCAGTACCAAAATGAGGTGGAAATCTGCATAAAGTGTCTCTTCATGACAAACTTCCTATGGGCAACAGCATGCAGGGATGCACTATTTATTTGTTTCCTTGTTTTTTTTTTTTTTTGTCTGTTTTATATCTGCTAGTTACTGATCCTGAGGACCAGAAAAATCATGATACATCAGATAATAGTGGCTAGTCTGGTATATTTTAAGAATGACAGCACATTACATGTAAACAAAAAGATAACCATTTTATAAAATCAAGGCAAACTTTATAGTTGGAATCATTCACATAAACATTACCTATAATTGAACTGACCAAGTTCACTTGATTTTCTCAATACCTAATAAGTAGTCCAGTCATTATCTTTGAAACAGAGGTAGTTTGATTAGTGGTACAACCTTTTCCCTCTAGTCACAGACCAGTCCTAAATGTATACCTTTGTTTCTTGTGAAAAGTTATGCAAAATGAAACATGTCCAGAAATCTTAGAAGCAACATTTTCTCTGTTGTTGACAAACAACAAGAATCAACAAATTTCCACTTTTTAATTTGATCGTCTATGGCTTTAAATTTAAAGAATGCTGTGGGAAACTTTCCACTTGTCTGGCCAATGCGTTTTCCTTTTTTAACGTTCCAATACTGTATAAGTGTTCATAGATTTCCTTTTGGAAGTTTATTTGTGTGATATAACATGTTAAACCATTGCAACTTGTGTAGGTATATACCAACAAACAACACTAGGTGGTGTTTTAGGGTAACTACACAAGCAAAGAGCAATGGAGGCTTGAATAAGATGAACTAGCAGACAATTTTGGAAATTGTTTACAGGATGGAGTAACAGTGGAGCTTTATTGGACATTTAGTGATTCATCTCCACCACACTGGGGTCTTTAATGTGGCAACAAGAGCGAGGCGAAATACCTTGAACAACTTTGGGTCACATTAATATGTAGCAACATAAGGTGAGTTCTGGAAATATAAAGATACAGCTTTAAATGCAGACATGAGCCATGGAACCTTTATGTATTAGTATATAAGGCAGCTGTATGAGCGATGTTTCTCAGTATTCATACAAATAGGAGAAGTTGCTTAGGGTAACTTTATAAGTAAGGATTGCTGAAGAGCCATTTTAGGTGAAGAAGTAAGTTTAGTCAACATGTCAGGAATAAGTGAAAAAAGGAGGTAAACAAACACACAGTCAGGCAGTGTGTGTTGTTTTTGCACTTTTTGTATGTTTGAACGGCACTGCTGGTAACTTGTCAATATAGAAGGGAATATTAATTTCTTTTGTTTTTTGTTTTTACTATTTTTCATTTCTTACTTTCATGTTTTACTTGTTTACAAAGTCAAATACTATTGAAAGTACAAAATGTGCTGTGTCTTTTATTCTTGGGGGGTTGGCCTTTTTAAATCCCGTTACAGGGAACTAAGCATTTTAATTGAAATGTGATTTCAACTGTAATTGAAATGTAATTTTATTTTAAAAAGTGGAAATTTGTTGATTCTTGTTGTTTGTCTGAAGTCCTGCTAGGAGCAGGACGAAAAGTGGAAATTAAAACTGAAGGCTTTACCTTTTAAAACTTTTATGTTTTGCTTGGTCCATTGAAGGTGGATATCGATACCATTTGGATTGTTTTAATAGAAGTGGTGCAGTGAGGGCGTGTTCATTTGTCTCAGTTCTTTTTCTAGTTTGTTTTTTGTGTTTGGATTCCCTACAAAATACATTCTGATTTGCAGGTCTGGGATTAGAGAAATGCTTTTACCTTATTAATGAACAAATTTGATCTCTTAGTGAGGAAAGGCAGACACTGCAAACAGTGATATGAGTAAGGAAAAGAAAGCGCTTAGCAAGGTAAAAATGACGGCTATAAAACAAGATCACATTAGTTGGAAGGGCAAATAACAAGCAGATGGCTGTCTTAATGTGCAGAAGGCAGTTTGAAAGAGACACGATGATGTTCTCACTGGCTTTCAGTATTTCTGTAATATTTGAAGTTTATGCTAAATAGTCTAAGACAAATCTGAAGCACATTTTTATGTCTTATTGTAACCTGAATTCCACTTTTGCTTCTGCTGTTTAGAGAATCATGAGATGGATGTCACCATTGGCAACTCTTAACTACCTGAGCATATTACTTATTAAGATGTCATAATTTCAAGCTAAGTACTGATTTATGGTTATTAAAATTCAATTTTCATGAGCAGAAATTTCCCAAATAATTGTACCTTTGCCTGTTATGTGTAATTTCTGGTCATGACAGTGATTCGGATAATTTATTTTAATACATCTCTGATGAAAAGAGAATCTTAGTATGGTAAAGTGACATGTTCATAGCTACTAAACATGAGACTAAATAAAAGTTTAGATGAAAAACAATGCTCTGGACTTAGTCCGCATTTCTGAACTTTTGTTTCTTGTAAAAGTTGAAAAACACTACTTTGATGATGGCAGACTGAGACTGGTGATCAGCCAGATTTTAAGGTATTTGTATTCTGAAAGCCATGCAACATGGACAAAATAATGTCTGGGGCAACAATGGGATTTTATCCAGCATGCTAAAAATCAGGAAGTGGAATCTGTAGTGAAAACTGTCAGCTTTGAGGGTAAGAACCAGTTACAAGCCTTGTAAAACTTCTCTTGTGGACATAATTTAATTTCAGTGCCACTAAAATCTTGGAGAGCACCACAAGATTATTCACATACTGAGTGACTTTTTGTCTGATTAGATCTCTGTAAATATTATTCAAAAAAATGAAAGACAATGTGGCTCCCTATGCTGTCCATCAGGAATGTTCTTGATATACTTATCAAACTCAGACAGTGTTTAGACCAATTAGTAGGCCCAGATGTCTAACAAGAATGAGTGATCTATAATGTGAAAGGCTCGTCTTAGATCAGAAAACCAGGAGCCAATTATTGGGCCTAAGCCCATGGTGTAAAGTCTGTAAAAGACAGCAAGGCAGGTAGGATGATGTCTTTTTTAGTAGCTTTGATTGATAGAGCTGATAACTCAACATTTTAACAACTCCCAGGAGTTGCCAGAATCAAATTGAGGCGAGTGGGAGTAAAAGGAAAGAAGGAAAGAGGGATGGATGCACTTTATAGGTGTATATGGAGTAGACAAAGAGAGAGAGAGCGGTAGGAATGGAAGGAGTGAACATTTTAGCTTGACAAGCCTTAACGAACTTGCTTTTATTTTGCTGGGTGTACTTACTTTGACGAGACATAATTCACCTTATGTAAGCTGTGGGTTAAACTAGAATGTAACCTTCAATGTATTGTAGTCTTATTTTTTTTTTTTTCACTTTTGCCATGAATATGCAAAGGTGAACTTAGTCTAGTTAAGGTGGGATACGGGTCTTACTTCCCCAGAGGGAAGTGTAATACAGCATTCAACTGAAATCAAGGGAAGCATTTAGATTATATCTGTTGGAAAGTGGAGATACAGTGTGGTCAAGCTTTTGGAGTCAACCCATGGTGTGTCAGCAACGTTCATCTTGTACATCTGAATCCGATTGCCTATCTTCACTTCATTGATATTTATCCTGTTTGGCACTGCTTATCTCAATACCTTGTCCATGATGACATTGCTCACTACAGTCTCTGTTTTATTATTGTTAGGATAGGTGCCTGTCATATTCAGAAATTTCTGAGTTTCTGAATGTTTTATATTATTTTCTACCCTCATTGCCTCTTTTCTTCTCTGGGCTAGAATTCCCTCTGTATAGTCTAACCTAAGCATCTTTGGCTTGTGCTACATTTTCAGATCTATGATCTTTTCTGGGTGACTTTTCACACTGTTATCCAACATAACTTTCTCTTATCAAAAGTTTTCCCCCACTGACTGACTATATGAAACCTCTTCTATTCCTCTGAACTTTTTCACCTCCCATTCCATTTTTTTGTATTTTATAATGTGCTACAACTCATTCTGTAAGTGTTTTATTATTTTTCCTGTTTTCTTTATAAAAATGCAAAGCATCTGCTCTGTCAGTATATCTTATTATCTTGTCCAGCACTGTTACCATTAGTGGAGCTGAATAAGCCAATATCACAGAGAAACCTAGTTCAGATAACTTTCTCTTCAAATAGCCCATGTCATTACAACACTGATAAAAGTCTACAGAAAAGTTCTCCAAATTTAATGTGAATTTGTTGTCAAAGAGGACCACAACTTTTCCTGCTGTGTTGAATAATCCAGTCCCTTGTGAGAAAAGAGCTGAGAGCCATAAACATATCGGGGATTGTCCAACTCCATTCTCTTCCTTCCAACCTTGTAAATCTATTCTATTCTAAAAATTAAGTTTGGTACTAGTCTCCACCCTGTAAGTATGTTTTTTCATGAAATTTTATGTTTGTCATGTATTTACAATCTCTAGGATTCCAATAATTCACACATCGCATCTCCAGCTTCAAGTTTTTAAATTGTCCACTAGCTCCAGCAGTTTTTCAGATCCTTCCTGTAATTATCTTTTTACCCTGCTTAATCTCTTTCATGGTCAAAGCAAACTATGCATACTGTCAAACACATCCTGAGTATGCAGTACAGTAGAATGGTAGGCCACAAGTTTGTGCACAATCAAAAAAAAAAAACCACTCAAACAGCACTATCAACTTTTTTTAGGATTAGCCTCCTTGTACCAAATAAGTAACTAATTTCTTGTTTACTGTGATGCTACTGTCATTTCACATTTTGTTTCTACTATTGAACTCAGTAGCAACTAGTTTTACTGTGCTGACTCTTTGTATTGTTGGTGAGAGAGAAAGAACTAAACAGCCATTTTGTATGAGGCCAAGCCACAACCAAGTGATTTTTATTTGTTTTTATCAGGATGCTGAACTTTCCAGCAGTAAAAGTCATTGCTGCTATACTCTCATCAAAATGTACAGTTGCAATGATTTGTGCTTTCAGCTGATAGTAACTTGCAGGTGCACAAACATATACACCAGGCCTGCTTGCATTTGAAGGCTTCACTGAAGACTGTTATCACATCCAAGTCACATAACTTACTCACATATTACACTAATTACATACATTGCGTGACAGAGGTAAAGTCTATAGAAAAAGACCATTGGAAAGGTTAGAATTAATGAACAACATTTAAAGTTATATTAAATAATCATATAAGTTCTAGAAAAAAGACTTCTTATCATTTATGATGTCTGCCGTGGTGGTACGGCAGTAGTGTTGTTACCTCACAGCAAGAGGTTCTCCCATTCGATTCTTGGCTGGGCTTGGGAGTGCCTTCTGTGTGGAGCCTGCATGTCCTCCCCATGGTTGGGTAGCGTTCGAAAGACATACGTGCGTAATGGGCATCCCTTCATTGAAGGTTGAGCGTTGAGCTGGCACCTCAGCGTTTCATAAAAAATCTACTGCCAATTATTAGCGGACCGGAGTTCCGCTGTGGAGACCCCTTACCGGGAAAAGCCGAAAGACAAACAACAACAACATCATTTATGATGTCATATTTGCACAGCATTAATTTTATAGCTGCTCAAACCCTTGGACTGCCTGCCTTTGCAATTTTTCTGTGACATTTTTCCACATTCTAAGAGGGCAATTTAACATTCTGTCATTGTAGGCAAAACTGTTTTTTCTGACTTTTAATAGCATTTTTTAACATATTACAACAGAAAGTCAGTTCATAAAGATGGAAATTCAACAAACCTATCCAACTATAGACTCATAGCTATACTACCACCATTACCAAAAATATTAGAAAATATATCCACACCCAGCTCCTCAATTATCTTACCAAAAATAATCTTCTCTCCATGACCCAACACTGCTTCTACCCCAATCATAGCACAATCACTGCTCTTATTAGCTTTGCCAATGCTACCTAGAAATAATGGCAACCTAGTAGCAGCACTCTTCTTGGATCTGTAAAAGGCCTTTGACTCAATTTCCAGTCAAAAACATCTCAAGCAAAATCTCCTTCCTTAGTCTAAATAATCTCTCACCTGGTGTCATAGCTATTTCACAAATAGACAACAATCAATAAAATGGAAACAATAATTATCTTCTTTCCTGCCAGTCATAGTTGGAGTCCCACAAGAATCAATACTTTGCCAACTTCTATTTAATATATTTGTAAAAAAACTCCATACTGCCACAAAAAGCAGTTATAGCTTAGTACGAAGATGATGCATTTCTCATCTGCTCTATTACAACACTGCAAATCCTCCAGAAAATCACACAAGAGTCTCTTCATCTCTTGAATTCTGACTAGCACTGCAGACCAATTCCTAAATTAAAAAAAGACTAAATTAATGCTCTTTTTACCAAAACAGTTTAATACTCAAAAACACAATTTCCATATTGTCTTATCTGACAATACAAAAACTAAAATCATGACAGAATACAAATTACTTGGAGCACTCCTATATGACAAACTCAAATAGAACCAACATATTCTCCAATCTACCAAAAATACAAACAAAAACTAGGCTCTCTATATAGTGCAAATCAATATTTTATAATATCCACAAGAAAATACACAGCAGCAACTAGCCTACTCCCATCTCTAGTATATTCATCGCCTGTCTTCACTAATCTCAACAAAAACCTCAAGTCCAAACTTGATGAATGCTGGAATAAAATAACAAGATCTGCCACACATTCATTTCATAAAGCCTACCACTGCACAGCCCTAATGGATCTAAACTGGTTAGAACTCCCATATCAGCTAACCTACTCGCAACTCACCATTGACCTCAAACTTAACTACAAGCCAGTTAGTTGCCCCTCACTGAAAAGTGAATTACTACCAAACAGCAAATGTAGAACAATACACTCCAATAACGAATCTCTGCTAGCTGTAACTAATTTAAAAAACTTTGCCAGAAACTCACTCTATTCTCACTGTGTCTCAAAACTGTCGAACTCCGTCTCATAAGTGTTAAAGCTTACAGAAAACAACAAATGCTTTAAAAGTCAGCTAAAATAGCACCTGCAAGGCACTTGGCTATGCTTTTGCTCTACACCTGGATAATTTCCAATCCTGAAGAAAATATAAGCCGCAATACCTTTGACAAAATGACACCTGCTCTATAGTAAATTCCCATTGATCTATTACTGTGAACATTTAACTGATTATATTTCTTAACTACCTACTCCTACTTAAGCCTTGTTCTCCCTCATAGTATCACTACTTAACTTAACTGTTTATATTCCTTAACTACCTACTCCTACTCAATCCTTATTCTCCCACATCGTACCAGTACTTACTAATTTAACTAGTTATATTCCTTAGCTATCTTCTCCTCCTTAATTCTCATTCCCCACTCACTGTATCACTACTTACTAATTTAACTAGTTACAGTATATTACTTAACTACATACTCCTAATTAATCTTTGGTCTTCCTCTTCGTACTACTACTTACTAATTTAACTGGTTATATTACTTAACTACCTACCCCTACTTAATCCCCTTTCTCTCACATTATATCACTACTTACTAATTTAACTAGTTATATTACTTGGCTATCTTTTCCTCCTTAATTTTCATTCTCCCTCACTGTACCACTACTTACTAATTTAACTGGTTACAGTATATTACTTAACTACATACTCCTAATTAATCTTTGGTCTCCCTCTTCGTACTACTATACAGTCGCTATAGCTGACTTTCAGTTGACTGTAAGTATGTAAATACTGTTCATATGTAGCAAAAAAAAAAAAAAAAAAAGTTTTACCTTTATTTTGCAGTCTCTACATCTTGGACATTGTACTTTTATGATTGTATTTTATGTAATCCTTACTGTATTGCCTACTACTGCATCTCACATATTCCTAACTGTTTGTGACATTGTATTATCATCCATTACTGTATGTAACCTTGATTGTACTGTTTTTGGAGCTTTTCTCCCCGGGCCTCCACTGAAAATGGGTACTTCTTGGCCCAGTGGACTTCCCCGGTAATCAAACTGAAATAAAAAATCAAACTGAAATAAAATAAATAAATAAATAAATAAATACTACTTACTAATTTAACTGGTTATATTACTTAACTATCTACCCCTACTTAATCCCCTTTCTCTCACATCGTACCACTACTTACTAATTTAGCTAGTTATATTACTTGGCTATCTTCTCCTCCTTAATTCTCATTCTCCCTCACTGTACCACTACTTACTAATTTAACTGTTTACAGTATATTACTTAACTACGCACTCCTACTTAATCTTTTGTCTTCCTCTTCGTACTACTACTTACTAATTTAACTGGTTATATTCCTTAACTACCTAGTCCTACTTAATCCTCATTCTCTCACATCGTACCAGTACTTACTAATTTACCTAGTTATATTCTTAGCTATCTTCTCCTCCTTAAATCTCATTCTCCCTCACTGTACCACTACTTACTAATTTAACTGGTTACAGTATATTACTTAACTACATACTCCTAATGAATCTTTGGTCTTTCTCGTCATACTACTAATTACTAATTTAACTGGTTATATTACTTAACTACCTACCCCTACTTAATCCCCTTTCTCTCACATCGTACCACAACTTACTAATTTAACTAGTTATATTACTTAGCTATCTTCTCCTCCTTAATTCTCATTCTCCCTCACTGTACCACTACTTACTAATTTAACTGGTTGTAGTATATTACTTAACTACGTACTCCTACTTAATCTTTGGTCTTCTCTTCGTACTACTGCTTACTAATTTAACTGGTTATATTACTTAACTCCCTACCCCTACTTAATCCCCTTTCTCCCACATCATACTACTACTTATTAATTTCACCTCAATTGTCAGTCTTTGTCTCTCCTTGCTTTTCTTTGTATTTCTGTCTGCTACAAGCTTATGCAGATGCTCAGGCTATCTCTTATTTTCTCCTCTTTGTATAGTCGCAAATTGTATGATACAAGATTAGCATTAAATGATCTGTTACACCAAATTATGTATGCAAAATGTACATGCAACCAAGATGAAGATATTATACAGAATGTGGAAAATGAAAATATGCTGTATGTTGCCTATGTGAGTGAATATTGGAGCTTTTCTCCCTGGGTCTCTGCTGAAAAAGGCTATCTATCCCAGTCAGACTTTCCTGGTCAACAAAGATAAATAAATACATTTAGAAACATTCAGAGATATAAAATCTAAGCAGCAAACAGCTGATATACTTAGGCAACATCTAAGAGATTGTTACATTGTAACTCCCTTTAGAGTTATTTTGGGTCAGTAATTCTGAAAATACAGCACTCGGAGAAAATCTTTCTAACTATAATCTCAGAACTGAAAGGAATGCAGTGTTCTTTGATCATGTTATAAACAAAACCTGCAGCCATTTCACACTACAGGGGTAATATTAAATGATAAACTTCTTATACAATTCATTGGCAGTAAAAGATATGTAAACATTATCAGCATTAGGACAGAGACTCATTTAGTGCATGCCTAGGGCTCAATGGAGCTAGATGTCTTTCTTTTTGAGGGAAGGGCTATTTCAGAAAAAAAGACAACAATGTTGTGTCACAATAAGGGGGAAAAGGAAAATGAGAAGATTTAAGCCTATGGTAAAGAAGCACACATGGATGTCGACTCTTTTTAATTACACTTTTAATCAATTAAATTTATCACTGTCTTCTTTCGTTGAAAGCACTGATGTTGAATTGCCACAAAAGTTGTAGGTAGTAACATTGACTGTTCTTTTCTTCTGCACGGTATAGTTGTGTGAAATGGGGGTTTCTGCTAATGCTGAAGCTTTAAGAAATGCCAAAGTCTGCAGCATTAGGTGTAGGAGTGTATGTGTGAGTTTTTACAGGAGTGGGTTAGAATTAGGGCTAGGGAAGGGGGTAGATTCATTCTGTTGTGTTTGCATCCGTTAAGCACTATAAGCTTGTGAGTGAGTGCTTCTGGGTTAGGTTTAGAGAAAGGGCTACATTAGGACAGTTTTTAGACTTCGGGTTAGGATCAGTAGCAGGTTTTGGGTTATGTCACCCCACACACACACCCTAACTAAATATACCAACTCCAAGATAGTACTACAGTTAAGAAAAGGACAAAGTTTGCCATGGTGGCCAAGTGGTTAGTTTCCGAGTGGTAGAATATGGTGTTCTGTGAGTTAATTGAATTAAGTTTTCAGCAACATGGTCTCAATCGTCTGTGATTCAATGAAGTCATAACTCAATTATTTAAAGTTGATCCATATATATATATATATATATATATATATATATATATATATATATATATGCACACACACATATATATATATATATATATATATATATATATATATATATATATATATATATACACATGTATTGGTACTTACTGCTGAAAGGTTAGAGTACACTGTAACCATGAGAGTAAAACCTTTTGATATGGAGGAAATACAGAACTACGACCCGAATTTTACAAAGCTTTATTTAAGAAAATAAAAACATTGTAAGGTATTTGAGTACTTTATTTCATTAGGTAGTGTTACATGGTCAAACTTCTTCAGAAATATTCTTAAATTGCAGGTTCATGCATTTCAGACTTTTCTCTGGCTATTGAGGGGGAGGGGTTAGCTCCACCTTATCTGATCCATTTTAGTAAGCTTTTTACATTTAGGTTCCCATTCAAGCCTGGGAGTGTGTCAGCTTGGGGTTTCACCTGCCATCTAAGTTCTCTGACTTTCAGCAGGGGCATTGGTATCACCGTGGGGGATGGTGACTTTGTCCAGGATTATGAAGAGGAATTTAGTGCAAATTGGGCTGGTATATTTTTGTTTTGCTAGAGCGTTTTTAGTATCTTGGTTTCTAATGGTTTGGTAGTATTCCTTGATTTGTTCACTTAGTTTTCTTACTGTTTTGCCTATATACTAGGCTCTACATTGCTTGTAGACTGCTAGGTACACTATGTCTGGGGGATTTTAGGGAATGTTGGCTATGTACTGACAGCAGATGCATTTGCCAAAGTTGTACATGGCTGGAGGCCTCTGAGCATTAGGGGTGGTGGTAGGGGGAGCTGTGTCGAGCCAGGCCTTAAGAGATAGTGTTCTCTTTTAGAGCTCAGATAACAGACTCCTCAGATACCATCCAATATTAGGATATGGGTTCCACAACATGAAGGGAAACACAGCCTCCAATAACAGCACCAGATTCCCCCTGTCAATCTCCCTGGACTCAGAATCCATCAGAACTATAGTGATAAACAACTGAAAGATCATTAAAAGCAGCTACAAACAGCAAAAAAACACTGGGACTTTCCCAAGCCTTCAGCTACAAGAGATCACTTTCTCTTAAGGCCATGTTCGACACAGCTCCCCCAACCACCACCCCTAATGCTCAGAGGCCTCCAGCCATGTACATCTATGGCAAATGCATCTGCTGCCAGTATAAATCCAAAGGGGAAAACTTCACCCTAAAATCCCCTAGGCACATTTTCACCTTCCGCAAGCATTCGACTGCAACAACACAGACATAGTGTACCTAGCAGTCTGCGACAAATATGGAGCCAACTATGTAGGCAAAACAGTAAGAAAACTAAGTGAACGAATCAAGGAACTCTAACAAGCCATTAGAAACCAAGATACTAAAAACACTCTAGCAAAACACAAATATGCCAGCCCAGTTTGCACTAAATTCCTCTTCATAATCCAGGAAAATGTCACTATCCCCAACGGTGATACTAACCCCTTGCTGGAAGTCAGAGAACTTAGAAGGAAGGTGAAACCCCAGGCTGACACACCCCTAGGCTTGAATGGGAACCTAAATGTAAAAAGCTTACTAAAATGGATCAGATTAGGCGGAGCTAACCCCTCCCCCTCAATAGTCAGAGAAAAATCTTAAATGCATGAACCTGAAAGTTAAGAATTGTATTTCTGAAGAAGTTCGACAGTGTAACACTACCTAAAGAATGAAAGCGCTCAAATACCTTATGATGTTTTTTTTTCTTAAATAAGAATAAATAAATTAGTAGTTCCATATTTCCTCCAGATCAAAATGTTTTTACTCATATATATATATATATATATATATATATATATATATATATATATAGATATACATGCATACATATACACATGCATACACACACACACTATATATATATATATATATATATATATATATATATATATATATATATATATATATATGGTTTCACGTCATAAACACAAATTGCTGAAATATCGAATTTCAGAAATTCGTGTCCATGAAGTCGCATGCATAAGTGTGAATAGGATAATTGTCAAATTCGCACTTATGCATGTACATTGTGTTGCAGATGTGTTTGGCTGGGATGGTGTCTGCAGTTTAAGGTGAGTGAGTGTGCGAGTGATTTTCTAATTTGTACAAGTGGGTTATGGTAGGGAGGTGGAGGTATGATTGTGTGTGTTTGCTGTGTGTGATTATTTTTTTCTTTACTGTTTGTGCGATCTTGGAGTTAGCATATATAAGTAGGGGGGGTGTGGGGGGCTAGCCCCCTGCATTTGTGTAGTGTAGGTGTGTGTTTGTGTGGTATTTTGCTGTATTTAATTGTTTTGTGGTGTGGGTGTTATGGTTTGTGTGTTGTGTGGGGTATTGTGTATGTTCGATGTTTTGGTTTCATGATTGTGAAGTGTCGGTGTTGTGATGGTTTCGACTTTATACTGTCGAAATGCTGAAATTCGATATTTCAGCATTTCGGCAATATGATGTGAAACCATATTTTCGCGGATACTGGACCCGCTTCTTCAGACGTATTTAAACAAATGCATCCAACATAGAACCAGTATGCACAATCCTATGGTGTTTAACAATATAATTAAAGGACAAGCAATGAGGACGTCGAGGTTATGCTGTGATGAATCACTATTGAGTGAGGAATTCAGCAAGCTTAAGCAAGGCCTCATGGAGAGGGGTTACCATCAACAGGAAGTCACTAAGGTTTATACGCAAGTGAGTAAGCTAAGGCATACAAAAGCTAAACCTTACTATTCTTCTAGTGATAATCAACCCTATGTAGGAACTGTTACATCTAAAAAAAGAGTCAGTGATACTTCCCTATTGTAATAACACTGATAGGGTCAAAGAGGCAATTATATCAAATTGGAACATACTTTTGATAGATGACAAAGTTAGAAATTTGGTAGGGAGTTATCCAACTTTTACATATAAGAACATGAAAAATCTTAAGCAACAATTATGTTATTGTGACATGAGTATTTCTAATTCTTCAGAATCTAGAAGTTATAGGGGAACAAAGAAGTGTGGGAACTGTGCGCAGTGTAGTGAGTCATGTTTCTTTAAACATCCTGACACTGGTCACCTGTGGGAACTTCGCAATGATAGTACTTGTAATACCAGGAATGTCGTCTATGTAGCGCATTGCCTGGTATGTTTTAGTTTTTATGTTGGCAAAACCAACAGGACCCTCAGGGAGCGTATAAGGGATCATGCCTATTGTCTATTTAGAGAACAAGATTACAGTGCTTTGGCTAGACATACTTTGCGTATGGGTAGAAACCACATTTTTCAGTACCAGGTGCTGCACGTACAATTTGATAATATCAGGCTAGGTAACATAACTAATTTGACGGAACAGGCTGAAGTTAAGTGGATATTAAGGCTTGCTGCACACAGAGGGAGAGGGCTCAATGATAGCATCTTCCTCAAACCTCTCCTTAGAGCCAGAACACTTAGATAGTTAGACCAACACAATGGGCAACTATACTATATTTATTTATATTATGGTATAGAGTGTTTAGTTTGAATATATATTTATTAGTTTTTGTATTTATATTTTTATGTGTATATGTGGTTTATATTATCAAATACTTGTATATACGTATATATGAATGTATTCACACATTTACATATGTTGTTTACGTTTAGACTTAGTATTTGTATTTATTTTTTATATATATGTGTTTTCCATGATAAATTATTCATGCATATATATGAATGGAGAGCATATATATTTGCTCAGTTTTGAAATTAAATTAATTTTATGCAGCTTCTGTGGTTAATACACAATTCTTCAGACACTAAGGTTTTTACTCAAAAAATTTTCTGTTAGTGCACTAATCTTTGTATTAGCAATTTCATGATGATTTTTTGAAATGTTATGTCAGGAGCATTGTTTTAAAGAAGTGTGTTGTTAGGTCCCTTGCTGCTAGTGAAGATCATTGGTTAATAGTTGTTGATTGAATAATAGATTAGTTAATTGTTAAGCTGTTGGTAACATCTTACTATATAAGAAGTTGGAAGCATTTGTTTAAATACGTCTGAAGAAGCGGGTCCAGTATCCGCGAAAGCGCTTACGTTTTATCATTAAAGTCTGTTATATTTTATTCATCTGTTTCTACGAAATTTTTTTAACCATTGTGGAGTTTTGAAGTGGATTTGCTCCTTCTACTTTGGGATATTTTATATTTATGTGTTCTGGGCTCAGTGACGTTTTTTTCGATATATATATATATATATATATATATATATATATATATATACATATATATATATATATATATATATATATATATATATATATACATATATATATATATATATATATATATATATGTATATATATATATATATATATATATATATATATATAAGTCTACTTCTAAAATGTCTGATTTCTTATGGTTGAGACCATAACAATATATATATATATATATATATATATATATATATATATAGGCCTACTTCTAAATTTTTAACTTTCAAAATGTCTGATTTCTTATGGTTGAGACCATAAGATCATAGTTTTGAAACTTTGAAATTTAAATAAAAAAAAAGAATAAAAACAAAAAAATCTTTTTTTTTACATTTTTACAGAGGGGCAAGGCCCCTACACCCACTACATGGGGGACTGTTCCCCCACACCCCCTGCTAATTAAATATACTAACTCAGAGATCACACCACAGTGAGGAAAACAGTAAATATACTGTTTTGCACTGTACAGTGATCTCCATTTAAATGGTTCAGAGTTTCAAAATTTCTGACAGAAACACACACACACACACACACATATATATATATATATATATATAAGCACATCAACTCCAGCACAACAAAATGAATAAGTATATTCTAC